>NC_090647.1:133410618-133527649 GCF_040937935.1 Hyperolius riggenbachi | reverse complement strand
GCCAACAAGCAAATCCAGGGATCTTTGGGAACTTCTAGATCAGTATAGCGAGTTATTAGCTGAAGAGCATCTGACCAGTAGGTTTGTATTTCCGGGCAGAACCAGAATAGATGATGAAGAGTTAAGTCATATTTTTAGTTATATAGCTTTTTGTATTTTTTTTTTTTTTAATAGAACATTGCATGATTGTAATATTTGCAGTTCACAAACTATACTCTGTATTTTTAAACTATGAAACAGAGCAGGAAGGTTCAAAGGGTCATTAGCTACGCAGTAAATCCTTAAAGTGAACCTGAAGCGAAGAAATTTGCTACAAGAGTTTCACTCCTTTGTAGAGGTAAGGCTCTGGATCCCTTTAGAGCCTTTCTGGTCCTCTCCCAGTCCTCTTCCACTGCTGTACCCTGTTGAATTGTCTTTCGAGACTCCTCCCTTACTTCAGAAGCGCTCGCGCCCCCCAAGTGCTTTTGAAGACTGGCACAATCGTACAGACCATGCGCAAGCCTGGACCTGTGTGTATGCAGTATGGGTCTGCTCCTCTCCGGAAGTACACAGGGACGCAAGTTCTTCCAAAACCTGCACAAGGAGTTCTGACAAGTTATTCTAACTTCAATGTGGGGGCTACAGCAGTGGAACAAGGGGGTGGAGAGAGGGTTGGGAAAGGTGTGTGTGTGTGTGTGTGTGTGTGTGTGTGTGTGTGTGTGTGTGTGTGTGTGTGTGTGTGTGTGTGTGTGTTTTTTTTTTTTTTTTTTTTTTTCCCTTTGTGGTTCACGTTCTTGCTCATTTTTCAATGGCCCCCTTAGTAGACCAGTATATATTTTAAAGTTTGTACGTAGTTTAAACCAACAGGCAATTTTATTTTTTATCTTACAGGTCTTCTATGTGTGGTTTGATGCTCCAATAGGCTATATTTCCATTACAGCCAACTACACAGATCAGTGGGAGAAGTGGTGGAAGAATCCTTACCAGGTATGCATATTGAAGGTTTTTATTGTTCTGCATATACTTTATGTATCCTATTTTAAGACAAAGCTTTTAACTGCGTACAGACCAGCAATATTTGCCATTCTGATTGATCATTGCTGCCAGTTTACAGAACCGTCCCTGTTCAGACCACTTATTCATTTTGCTTATTAATTGATATCATGTCTTGACTTGCTCAGCTTGCAAGTTGATCCTGTGTGGATCCAGAGTGAGAGGGATATAGAGGCTGCCATATGTATTAACTTTTAAGCTATACCAGCTACCTGGCAGCTCCGCTGATCTACTTGGGTGCATTAGTGTCTGAATTAACACTAGAAACAAGCATGCATCTTGTCAGATCTGTCAAACGCCTGATCTGCTGCAATCTTGTTCAGGGTCTATGGCTGAAAGTATTGGAGGCACACGATCAGCATAGACATCCAGGCAACTGGTATTGTTTAAAAGGAAATAAATATAGCAGCCTCCATATCCCTCTCATCACAGTTGTCCTTTTAAGACTACTTATTTGTAATATTGCACAGTAGCTGAAATATGTGGTAAGCTATTGTAAGGTGATCAGATTGTCTGATGTACCGCTAAGTAAAAATGTCTTATGTTATGATTTAGACAGGTTCAATCTTGTGCTTTGTAGATTATAAAGTCTTATTAGTATGTATTTTATCGTAAGTGTATTAAAATATACGTCTGTTTAGGTTCAATTGTACAACTTCATGGCGAAGGACAACGTTCCCTTTCACAGTGTCGTCTTTCCTTCATGTTTATTGGGAGCAGAGGACAACTACACTATGGTTAACCATCTAATAGCCACAGGTGATCCTCACTGGACTGATGTCTTGCTGCTGAAATCTGAGAAGCAGCCACCTTTTTTTAAATCTGCACGCTAGCTGAGACACAAAATTGACTGGTAATGTCTTGCTGGTAGATGTTTTGGCTTTAAAGCTGGGTACACACGTGCACCTCTCACTTCAGATTGGTTTCGAGTGACCAATGTGATGGATAATCAGATCTGACACCCATCAGATATAGAAGAAAGTTAGCATACACTTATGCAATTTTTTTTTTTCAAATTCTAATTAGAATTAATTTGTTTTACATTGATTTCTATCTAGAAAATGGACCTTCAGAAGGAAGGATAGACAGTATTTCGATAGTCTGATCTGCTGCTGATCGAGAGAACTATTTTGAGCTGGGATCAGTCGCTGGCAATTAGTAGGCTGCATGTAATAATGTGTATATAGAAAGATAGGTAGCCAGAATTTATTACATTTTATTAATCCCCCCCTGCCCGATTCCATAATTTTCTCGCTTGGAAATAAGATCTGAAAACTGCATGGTGGTACCTAGCCTAATGCTGGGAATACACAAGGTTTTTTTCGGCAGATTTCTGTCCAGTTTTCCGATAAATCTTCATTCACTTCTTTGAGAACATCGATCAGAAAAATGATCAAAATTAGAACAGACCTATCGAGCCATCTATCTGCCAAAAAAAACCTCACAGTGTATTCCCCGTTTAAGAAAACTTGAACTTAGATCGTTACGGAAGGTGCCAATGTTTACTTGCTTTTTACAAAAGTCATTGGCTGACTGCTATGCTGATCATTTGAAACGATGATTGTGTCCTATTCAGATAAGGTGTTATGACTGAACAGCTGTATGCTAGTCCCAGGTGTGATCAGCTACTGAAGCTAAAATAACAGTGACAGTCACACTGGTAGTTTTTACCATTTTTTAATAGCAATAGCAAATTTCAATACTATTTAATAGAGCAAGGCATACAATGTATGTACCACATCGTGTACGCACCCAAACAAAAACCAGGACAGGTTCTAAACAAAGAACCAGGAGATTACATATCTCAACACAATGTAAATCTGAAAGGGGAAAGCATGAAGAAAAACGATATAAGACAGAAATATTGAGGCAGGATGGGCTAGTTTGTGTTGCACTTCTCAGAGAAACTGTAAGAGGTATATTTAATCCAGGGAGCCCATATTGTTTGCCTTAACAATTTGTCATTTTATTTTTATTACAGATTATTCACTTCATTTTTAAGTCTATTGGGCATAATAAAGACACAGCATTTCACAGGTGCTGCCCTGCTTCATCAGGTCAATAAGGTCTTAAAAAACTAAACATTTACTGTTTTTCTAGCTTTACATTAGCACCTTTTGACCTTGAATGTTCAATGAAATACAGCAAACTTGGGCTAATTGCATTCTGCTTAATTCCAAGCTGCATTAAATTAGTATGGAACTCCTAATTAGCATCTAATTGACTGTCTCTATGGTAGTTTCTCCTTGTTGCTTTTTCTCCAGATAAATTCTACAAGCAGCTTTTCCAATTTGGAGAGCCATGAATCTTAAAGCAGACCTGAACTCAGAACTCCTCCCGGCTCTAAAATCTACACAACGGCATAATAACCTTTAAACAAAAACATTTTTGTTACAGCTGATACACATACTAAAATCAGCACAGTTTCTGCTTCCTGATTCATGAATGCAGACATGTTTACAGCCTGTACTTTCAAATGGGCTTATCTGCTGTGGCAGTCATGTGACACGGGAGCGTTCAAATTACAACTAGCGATTAGACACAGATGAGGGGGAATTACAAAGCCTAAACTCAATACATACATGGTGAATTTCAGTTTTTTCCCTGTGTCCTGTGCAAGAGCTTAGGCCCACTTTAAATACTGGAGGCTGCCATGTGACACAGAGAATATGGAGGACAAAGATCATTTTAAGTCTTACTTGCCCAATTAAATTTATTATCAATTTAGAAATGTATGCAGTTCGAGAATGGCGAAGTCAAAACTGTCTCCATGCTCCATGGGATTTGATTGGTTCTTTTATATTGTTTTTACATTTGCATACCAAATTTTGATATAGAATTTTCACCTTGTGGGTGCCATCTCCTCACAACCAAGGCTTACCAACACTGGTGCCCCACAAGGCTGCATCCTGAAACAGATTTTGTTTTCCCTCTATACGAATAATTGCAGATCCACGGTAAACTGTCCAGACCATCAAATTTGCCAATGAGGTCTCCATCGTTGGTGTGCAGGCCTGCTGTAAGCAGATGGGTATTATCTGTCACTGGTGCAGATAGAACAGGCTGGACCTCAACACAGCCAAAATTGGTGAGATTGACTTTAGGAAGCATGTCGCCACCCACCCCAACCACATCCAATCTACATTGACGGCATTGAAGTCGAAAGGGTACCCTGTGTCCGCCTCCTAGGCACAACCATCTCTAATGTTGGAAGGCCTACACTGCCTCTCCCTAGTTTAAGGCCCAGCAAAGACTATTTCGCCTTTGCCAAATGAAGAAGTTCAATATGGTCCAGGAGCTTCCGACAAGCTTCTGCTCCACCACTTGCGAATGTGTATATTTTTGTCAAATCCCTGTGCTGGCCCACTTATTGTCAGTGAGGGCTCTTTCACACTAGGAGCTTATCCGAGCGTTTTGACGGGTCGCTCCTAGTTTGCGTTTAAAAAGATATTTGACTTTCATGTTAACTTTCACATTAGACGACGTGTTCCAGAGCGTTACATTACAACGCATCTGGGAGCTTCATAATGTCCTGCTGCAACGTTTCCCATCGGGTAAATTAGAATGCCCCACCGCAACTTCCTGACGTCGCTCCACAGGCCATTAACACTTGCAGGAAATCTGCTCCTGTACTCGTCCTGTGATGTGAAAGAGCCCTGAAGGGGATTGGCACTGCAATGAACCGGAATGAAAGATGCCATGTATTGCAGTGTAAATGCATGGCCAATCTGAGTTGGATAACAAAACCTAAATCTTGTCCTTTGTACACAAGGGGAAGTGGATCTACCGCAAAGCTGGTCATGTTATGGAAGCTCGCAGGAGGGATATTTTACTTTGTGACAAATTCCCATAAAGTAAAACTGTTACCGGTATATGTAGATGTGGGGTTTTTTTTTTGTTTTTTAAAGAGAATCTGTATTGTTAAAATCGCACAAAAGTAAACATACCAGTGTGTTAGGGGACATCTCCTATTACCCTCTGTCACAATTTCGCCGCTCCCCGCCGCATTAAAAGTAGTCAAAAACAGTTTTAAAAAGTTTGTTTATAAACAAACAAAATGGCCACCAAAACAGGAAGTAGATTGATGTACAATATGTCCACACATAGAAAATACATCCATACACAAGCAGGCTGTATACAGCTTTCCTTTTGAATCTCAAAAGATCATTTGTGTGTTTACCTTCTGTCCCCTGCTTCTCTCATGCACTGAGCATTACAGGCTTCCTGCAGACAGCTCTGCCTGTGCCTGTGTTTGTAATCCCTCAGTATGTGTCAGCGAGCTACTTTCACAGAGGAGGATTTTTATCCAGCTCTCTTCTATCACTGATAAGATAGCAGAGAAGCTGCTGGCTTATGTAAATAAAACACACACTGGAGTGTGCATAGAGGAACAGACCAGCACAGAAGAGTTGGCAGCCTTCCAGACACAGGCCGACAAGTCTGACAGGGGAAAGATACATTGATTTATTACAGAGACCGTGATAGTACAAAGTGCTGCAGTGAGCCAGAACACATTAGAATACGTTTAGGAACTTGTAGGATGGTAGAAAAAACGTTGTAATTTTTGTTAGTCACTTTAAGCTACATTTGTGGTGTTACATGTGAAACCTACAGAGTCCTTTTCTGGAAATATCTTCAGTAGAAGGATGTGATCGTGTCCAGTCAGCAAAAGTTATACCTAAATGATACACTACCATAAACACATGTTACTTTGTAAAGTCTTGACCTTTTCTGTATGAGCAGAGTATTTAAACTATGAAGATGGCAAATTCTCCAAGAGTCGAGGAGTGGGTGTGTTCGGTGACATGGCTCAGCAAACCGGTATAATATCAGACATCTGGAGATTCTATCTGTTATACATCAGGCCAGAGAACCAGGACAGCGCATTCAGCTGGAGTGATCTGATGATAAAGAATAACTCCGAGCTTCTAAACAACTTGGGAAATTTTATCAACAGGTAAAAAAAAAATAAAAAATGGGGAGATTGACTTAAACCACCTTAAACTATTCAGTCATAATTAAACATTCTACAGATCCTTTTGTGAAATAAAGGTATAATTGTCTCCCAGGTCAGTTTCTTCTAACTCCCTCCCCAAGCCCTGTGTCTGCCGACTTCAGGCATGTAGCCCCGCCCCCTTACAGCAGAGTGCCATCGCACTCCTCCATCTCAGAGAGAATGCCACACAAGCGTGTCAACCCTTTCCTGCAAGAGGGTGGGGGGCTACGCGCGGGAAGATAGTGGCCACCAGGGGCGAGGGGATGCCTCCGCAGGGGGGCCCAGAAGCCTCGGGGCCCCGTGGGGGAAAAAGTTTGAGACTGACAAGCAACTAAGGGCATGGTGAGAACTTATTCTACTCTCATACCATTGTTATGTTACTGCATGTGTCCCATACACAGATAAGGAATCGTACACACTTTGGAATTTGCACACTGTCCCTGCTTCCTAGGGTTCGTAAAAACATCTGGCTCTCACTGCAGCAGTTCTGATGACATCATGTACAACATTACAAAGGAGTCACAGTTGGAAAAAAAATTGACTGTCCCTCAGAAGATTCCACACACACCGCACACACCGCACACACCACACACCACACACACACACACACACACACACACACACACACACACACACACACACACACACACACACACACACACACACACACACACACACACACACACGGTGTCTGATTACTGGACACAGTGGAATGGGAAAGATTGATGTCTGACTGTTGCTGCCTCATTGAGAGCTTGTTGTCTCACACTGAGTCCCAGATTCTGTAACAGTATCAATCAGTGACATTCTGAATGCTTTGCCAAAGTTACAGTGAATATATCTTATGTTCAGCATGTCATTGTTGTTCCTCCATATAGCATGTGCTTATGTAGTAAAATACAGATGTGTATGTATGTACTAGGAACAGAGCTGCGACAAGTCCTTGTCGGCTGCAAGGGGCTGGAGGAAGCCCCAGGTAAGTAGTTCTGGGGGTAGCATAGAATGCCTGATGTTTCCTTTAAGTCTAAAGGTGGCCATACATTGTACAATTTGTAATTTGTTTTAGTTTGATTATTCCGTTAGATCGAATATAAAGATTTTTCCAGCATGTCCGATCTGATTTTTCTTGAAGAAACAAGATAATCGTTTAAATTTCTTGATTAAAAAAAATATTTTCAACTTTCATTTGATTCAATCATTTAGATCGAATAAATGGGATAATCAAACGTTTTTATTGTACCATGCATGGCCGCCATAAGTGTTTTTTTTTCTCTGCATGGGGAAAACACATTGGTCCTCAGTTTTCCTGTGCAGAAAGCAAGGGGGGTGGGGGGCCCCTTCCAAAGTTTCTCAGGGGGGCCCAGTAATGTCTAGTTACGCCCCTGGTGGCCACAGAACTCTGGTGGGGGGTTAGAAGAAACAGACCCAGGAGGTAATTAACTTTTTTTAGAAGAGGATCTGTAGAATGTTTAATTACGACTCAATTGTCTCTTTAATGTGGTTCCCCTCTTCCCCACCCCATTCACTGCCCTTAGGGTGCAGGAAATGGGAGGGTGCTTTAAAAAAAAATTGGGAGGAAAGGTGTTGTCCTAGGGGGAGGTTTGGTCAGAAGGAATATACCAGTACTTGATTGGCCATCACATTTGGCACCTACTGGTAAATTCTGAAGCATGGTGGGAAAATACTGCCACATTTTGTGAAGTGCAGTAACAAGCAGAAATGGGACCTTACCCAATATTAACAGCAAAAACTTAGAAGAAAAATTCTGGTCTGTAGTGAATTTACTATTTTTACTATTTTTTGAGCCTACTATAAAACTGTGTACAGATATGTATTGGCAAGTGATGTCTGAGGTCCAATTAACTGTCCAATGCGGCCCATAAATGGTGTAAGCTTAGTTGCTCAATCTTGCGTCTATGAAATATGAGCGACTACCTAAAGTATTTATAGTATATTTACTTAATTTACCCTTCTATTGTATAATTTGAGTGTACAGTCAAGATTGTATCATTGGGCATCTTAAAGGGACCCATAGATTACTCGACTTGGTGGCCGATTGACCATCTGATCGATACTTATAATCGGACAAATCTGTGTCACCAAGAGCATGCCCAATCGAAGTGGCAAAATTGGCAAATCAAAGTGTACCAGGTTTGAGAAATACCAAGAGATTACTAAAAGCTAGAATTCTAGAACATCTAAATTACAAGAACAATGGCTATAAAATGAGCTCTGTAGCAGCTTACTTTGAGATGCTTCAAGTCCTAGATTTAAAGTGTTTTTGTATTTTTATTTTTTGTGATTCCCTTAAAATAAGCTCAAGGAGAGGGGACTTTGATCAAGAGTTTTATTCCCAAAAAAAAGTTAAGTAGAAACATGCAATACATTGCCGTACGCAGTCTAAATAAAGATATGAGCTTGCAGCTTTTTTTAGCCTGAAAAAACAAGCATCTGCTTAGTGTAATTTATATTTTTCAATAAAATTTTTGGTGTGCGAGTACATTATCCTTTTTTTTTTTTTTTTTTTTTTTTTTTTTAACAAATGCCAAACTTCAGAAACGGTCATCAGCTTATGTCTCAAACATAATAATGTAGCTAAATGAGTGAGTGAAGTCCTTATACTGTCATATCCTTTAGTTGGAGCTATGGATATAAATAAAAAAGCCGGACAGGGGAGTGGTTGCTTCAAGAAGCTTCATTGATTGGAGAGAAATGCATTGGGTCATTGTGATGCTGATGCTACATGTGGTTGGCCCCACCCCTCTGACTCCTTTTATAGCATGGAGGATCTATAGCAAGGGGTGAAGAGGCTTTCCACAACAAGCCGCATAATCCATGTTTTTTGGTGGTGACACTGCATTACTATTATGAAGGCTTGAGGATGATTGCACATGACTTGAATCCTAATGCTACATACACACTTGAGATAAGTCTTTGGAAAAGGCAAGATCACAGACCAATTTTACCCCATTCCATGTAGTATGAGAGCCATACTCTACAGTCTATTCTATGGAGCTGAACTCCCTATCAGATAAAATCTTTGCAAGATGCTGCACACAGATGCTGTACACATTCAAAAGATCATTATCTGCAAAAGATCTCTTCCTGCAATAGATCCATTCCTGCAAAATGCATTCATAGTCTAGGAGATCTGCAGATCATCATACACACCTTGTTTAACAGGCAATCATCTGCAGATCATCTGCAGTTCATCTGCAGATCAGATCCACCAGGATGGATTTTCAGATCTGCAGATTGCCAGATATGCAGATGAAGTCTGTTAAACCAGGTGTGTATGAGGATCTGCAGATCTCAGACTATGAATGCATTTTGCAGGAATGGATCTATTGCAGGAAGAGATCTTTTGCAGATAATAATCTTTTGAATGTCTACAGCATCTTTGTGTGCAGCATCTTGCAAAGATTTTATTTTATCTGATGGGGAGTGCAGCTCAATAGAATAGACTGTGTAGAGTATTGCTCTCATACTACATGGAATGGGGTAAAACTGGTCTGTGATCTTGCCTTTTCCAAAGACTTTTATCTCAAGTGTGTATGCAGCATAAGTTATATCTGGCAGTAGGATCGCCTTGCTAGGGCCTGGAGCTGGACTGATCTATAAAAAGAAAAAAATTGGGATGTTGAGTTCTGCGGTATTAATGCGTTATGGATCTGGAGTCTATTCATGACGGTCTTAGCTTTGTCATGGTGCACTTTAATGTTGTATGGTCTGTGTGAGGCTTAACCTCCCTGATTTTAGGGTCTGTGGTACAATTATTTTCATGTGCATTTAGACCCCAAAAGCAAGAAAAAAAAAAATCATAGGAGTGCGCCTGGAGCAGCCCCTGCACTTCCCTGGGATCCAGCACTGCAGTTCTTCTGTCCGCCAGGTGGCGCTGTAACCCTGTAGTGAGATTGCTGGCTGTCGTCATGACAGTTGACTATCTCACCAGGGGGATGCAGAGCCTCCGTGGACAGGAAGGTGACTGGCTCCCAGCGCCTGGATCGCCAGGGAGATGCGTGAGAATGCCTGCTGCGTGCAATGCTCTGCATGAACTTCCGGTGGCTACCATGAGTGTAGCTTGGGGTTACCGCTATGGAGGTTAATGGGGCTCCATGCCTCGCCCCTTTGGGTTTTTTTTGTTTGTTGGGTCGAATAGTAAATCTTCCCTGATGGAACGAACGCATTGTGTTTTTTGTTTCAGAGCCGCCACGTTTGCGAATAGGTTCTTCAATGGGAAAGTTCCTGAGATGGAGCTGATGCCAGAGGACGAGAAGTTCTTGGCTCAAGTGACCCTAGAGCTTCGACATTACAACGAGCTGCTGGAGAGAGTGCGGTAAGAGCTCGCTGACCCCTCTCTCCTGTCCATATAGTTTGCAGAGGTTTTATTTTGTTACGGTATTATTTACTACATTATTTCTGAACCCAACTTTTTTTTAAGAATCCGTGATGCCCTGCGGTGTATTCTGAACATATCTCGTTATGGAAACCAGTACATACAAGCGAATGAGCCATGGAGGTGTATTAAAGGAACTGAGGAGGAACAGTAAGGATATTTCATTTTTTTCCTTTCATATTCTGGGATGTTTACCATTTGGGCTGCTCACCCACAGCAGAAACTTTATAAGGGGTCTTTTACACTGCAAAACGCAAGTCTATTTTGATGTAATTTTTACTATATGATTTTTCTGCTATTTTCACTGGATGCTAGAAAGACAAGGAGAAAACGCTGGAAAAATTCAGCATGCAAGGGTTCCTGTGACTTTCATTATTTTTCTGATGTCTTGCGAGATTTGCATGCAATTCGAAGACGCAGCAAAATCGTGTGCAGTATACAGTATTGTGCTACTTATAAAAAATTCAAAGTGCGCTGTTTAACCAACAATTAGTATACACAAGATTTAAGTAAACCTGAATGGGGCATCTCAGGTACACTTTAATATACCAACATATAAAGTGCAATAACAAACACCTCTAAACAAGGGTTGCCGTCCAAATTCGCCACAACATATTAAATGTAAATTATAATTATAAAGTCCAAACGGGTTGGCTCTCATAGGGATATATTTCTTACTATAAACCGCTCAGGTCTTCCTATTAACTGAAGAGCTTGCCATAGTGTAAAACCTTTCTTTTTTTGTGATGGTGGCCCTTTAAAGTGACACTGAAGAGAAAGTATATTATGAATTGTATGTGTCGTACAGATAATTAATAGAACATTGGTAGCAAAGAAGTCTCATTTTTATTTTCAGTATAAAGTTGTTGTTTTTTTTTTTTTGTTTGTTTTTTTTGTTCTTTTTAACATTGCATTATTCACTAATCTTTGCAGTTTGTGCCTAGTAGCGGTTGCTGAATAGCTGGTAATACTGACATTTGTGTTTTTTATAACAGGAAACGTGCAGGGACAGTGACAGGAGTGGCAGTAAATATGGTAGCTTTGATTGCAATCATGATTCAGCCATACATGCCAATGGTCAGCGACGCCATCCGATCACAGGTGCTTATGCCTGAGGAATTAGTAGTGTTGACCAATGACGTTCACTGCATTCTACAACCAGGGCACCCCATTGGATTGGTAAGTGAGCACCAAATACACCCACTCTATAACCATTCATTCTAATTAGAGAAATGGAAGAATCCAATGGAACTGGGATTAATATTTCGCAGCTGGCCACCTCCAGCTATTTGGCGAGTAGGAGTAGAAAAACAAATTATTTGCATAGCATTTTTAAGAATTTTTGTTCTAAAAAAAAAAAAAATAGTCTCTATTCCACGTGTGGGAACTACTTCAAGACCAAGTTGGGTCTCCCATTTAATTCAATGCTCATAATGGTACGTTTGCATTAAAGTAAAACTAGTGGCTTAAAAAAAAAAAGATTGGATACTTAGAGGGGAATGTTCTGGGTCCTGACGAGCCTTCCCACTCTTCCCACTGGTCGAACACTGCTCTGACAGCCTCTTGGAGCCCTTGGAAGCACTAGTGTCTCCAAATGCTACCAAAGGTGGACCAGTCCATACTGCGCAGGCGTGGGCGCACACGCCTGTGCAGTACAGATCTGCCTATCTTCAGGAGCACTTGGGGACACAAGTGCTTCTGAAGCCTCCTATGGGGCAGGTTAGAATGGGGGGGAGGGGACAGTGCTGGAATGTGGGGAACAGGATAGTTCTATAGGACCCAGAGGGAATTTTACACACACACACACACACACACACACACACACACACACACACACACACACACACACACACACACACACACACACACACACACACACACACACACACACACACACACACACACACACACACACACACACACACACACACACACACACACACACACACACACACACACCTGTCATGGGACAGAAAGGCTGCACAGGGCTGAAGCCCCATGTAAGTGAAACATTTTGTTTTAAAAAGTTCCTCAGTTCCACTTTAACAGTGCACAAAGTTTTTTTTTTTTGTTTTTTTTTTGCATTGTTGGACACTATATAAAATAAACCAATTATGGAGAATGAGACTCAATTAAGCTTCAGTTCTCCTTGAGTAGGTCAGATGGGCTGTATAGCCACTGTCATACCAACAATATGTGTTTGTAGTATCACAGACCTCTTCATTAAAATTATAGTCTTAGACGAAGATCCTTTTTGTATAAAAATGTATTCTTGTAGTTAAATACAAAGAATATACAAAATTACATAGAGCAGCGTTATAAGAAATATTGAAGTAACATAATATCTAACAGCTTTGGTCATCTGAAGTGCATGAATTAAAGAGATACTTTACCAAACTCTCATTCCTGGGTGCCTGAACCCATGATCCTGAGATTAAGAGCCCCATTTCTCTAAAGCCCCATTTGCACAATACAATTCTTTGCGCGATTCGATTATGATTCTATTTACGATCCGGTTAAATCAGACATGTCCGATCCGGATTCGATTCAATTCTATTTGCCATTGCAAAACAATGGCAAATCGAATTGAATCGAATCCCGATCGGACATGTCTGATTTAATTGGATCGTAAATAGAATCGTATCGTGTAGATGGGGCTTAAGCCATACGACATAGCGTGCCTCTGTCTGTGTCCCACTGAGCTTTTCAAGGTCCTATTTATACTCTTCAGGCAGGGAACACACTTGACTTTCAGTTTTCCGCACGCGTTTTTCTGCATATTTTTTTCTGCACACCAAGTGTTTCCATGCAGGAAACCGCGCGCTTTTTTTCACAGCAGCTGATGTAAATGATAGAGAAAACTGCCAAAATGCGCAGAGTCATGCAGAATGTCAGGTTTTTTTTCTGCGTGCGAACAACACAGTAAGTGTGCACTAGCCCATTGATTAACATGAGTTCTCAGTTTTTCTGTGCAGAAGACGCGTACGAAAATTGTCAAGTGTGTTCCCTGCCTGAGAGTTTTGGGTGGTCACTAGGAGTACATGTCTAGACATGTCTTGTCACGTGATCAGCCTGAGCTTGAATCTGAACCAGCTTGGAATATACACATTGCAGGTACATGAATTGTATACATCAAAGTTCAGTTTTAAGTTCAACCTCAGTTCACTCATAGTTCATTTTTAAGTAGGTCAAAGGTACACACCAATTTAACGAAGTCATATGATTATTCATAGCACACCAGATACAATATTTATATAATAATGCAAACCATTAAATAAGTTATATACCATAGTAGATGCATATATATTTCTTATAATTCTGACAACTATTTGAGATTACATAACAAATGACAAATTGATAATAAAGATCAAATAGTTCTGACAGCATGTCTGTACTTTTTACAGTAAATGGGTTTAATTAAAAAAAATGGTGCCTGGTGCTTGTAGTTCCTTCTCGCATGGAAAAATCGGCACAAGATGAAGCTCTGACAGGTTGGGAGCAGCAGGTGCAGGGCTGCCACTGTGCCTCCAGTAGACAATTGTATCAGATCAAAGAGGAGAGAAGAAACTTCCGGGCACCAGTGTGCATAACGAAGTCACCTTTATTCTAAGCTCCCAACACCTTCAAGACATATATGCATAAACCTGACAGCCGTTTCGCAGGATAACCTGCTTCTTCAGAGGCAGCAAATACATCTCGTGGGTGATGTGATAGGGGAAGGAGTTTGAATGTGTCCCTGTAATGAAATTGTACTGTCTTCTCAGAAGGGAATGAGCTAGGGAAGTCAGGTATTTTAAATGTTTACTGCAAAAAAAAAGATGTGCAATGCACAAAACTAGGGCTTTAAATGCCACTCTCACTATGGCATGGTGTTTGCAGGGCTGGTTCTAGGCACAATAGGGACAAGAGCAACAATGACAAGGGGCCACCCTAAACCCCCCCCCCCCTCAATAAGTGGCATTAGGCACCCCTTTGTTACTGATGAACATGCAGCTAGGTCACTGAGTGCTGATAGTAGAGATGAAATTGAGGACCATGAACACTGGAGGAGGGCACTAGCAAGATATGTGAGTAGCTCTGCTGCCAAATCTGCGGGGGCACCAGGGACCAATCTACACTGAAGGGTGAGTCCTGGGGGGCCCATCACCTGGCTTGGGGGGCCCTGGGCAATTGGCTAGTTTTCCCCTATGGTAGGGCTGACCCTGTTACAGGGGCAGAAATGGCTTTCAAAGCACACTATAAACTAGGGAGAATTGGTAATGGAACAGTATTGTGATTACTAAAATAGCAAAGGGAAACTTTCAGTTAACACATTTTGAGTTCTCCTTTAATTCGGACTGCATATAAGCTGGCACTAGTCACGTCCCCTGTATGTCTTTCTATGACGTTTGTAACTTGTATTTACAATTACAAAAAGGTCAGCAGTGAACCACCAGATAGTTCATGCAATGTATTTTATCTAATCTTACAGGTCAGGCCACTGTTCCAGAAGCTTGAAAATGAAGAGATTGAAGCCTTGAGGAAACAATTTGGAGGTGGACAGGTAATCTTTCTGGATGTGTGCGTCACAGCAGCTTGTAATATAACAAGGTGTCCATCATTTTTAATGAAATTCAACTACAGTTTGAGAAAAAACGGATGGAATATCTCGGCCCATTATGTTCCAGGAATAAAACGTAGCTTGCTTCTAGTCCTAGGAAGCTTAATTGAGCTTATGCCAGCCATTGTTAAGCCATTCTTAAGAGCTGGTGATTTTGTGGTAGTAAAGCCAGTTACAGAACATGAGTCCTTTTCCAATATAGCAAATATTTTATTATCACAAGCAGGGGTCAGGAACCGTTCTGGCTGAGAGTCATAAACGCCACATATTTCAAAATGTAATTCCGTGAGAGCCATTCAATGTTTCAAACTGGGACAGTAGGGCTCACATCCCTGTTGCCATAGTTCTGTGTATTCAGTTGATCCTCTGGGCAGCGGAAGTGTCAGACACCTCTTCAGCTTCTCTTGGATTTCAGCAACATCAGCAATTTCTCCGAGAGCCAGACAGGAGAAATACCGACTAACAGCTTGTACAATTAGCTAGCTGACTTTGGGGGTTGATTCACTTTGTAGGACGAGAACCCTGCACTTTGGCCCAATAGGCTGCCTGTCAAGTGACAGGCAGCCTATTGGGCCAATCAGAGTGGGGATCTCGTCCTACTAGACCTGAGAGGGTCGAATGGGACAATTGGAGCAGCCGTTCGTTTTGGGGTAGCGCGAGTAAGTTGTGCATGCTACAGCTATAGCATCCCTACTTTGAAAATTTTACTTGCGCTACCACACTAAGCTGCGCTGCTTGAGCAATGTAGCTTAGTGACTCAAACCCTACTGATTTGTATGTGAGCCAGATCTGGCTCCAAAGCCATAGGTTCCCTTACCCATGAATTAATTTAAGGTAACCATACATCAGACGATAATGGGCAGATTCGATCAAGAGACAAATAATTATCAAAACTGATGGTCGATCGCCCACCAAGTAGCCTGATGTATGGCCACCGTTTTTCGTGCTGATTGGGCCTTCCCTGTCAGCACACCATGTAAAACTTGGTTTCAGGGTGTCGCCGTAGCTTGCAGCTCTGCTGAGAACTGCATATAGCATCCCTTGCAGCATTGTGCACTGCAATCTGACAGCCACAACTCATAGGCCTAGTCAGCCACTGTGAAATTGCAGCGTAATATTGTGGCTAATGCCTGGTACACACAATGCAATTTTCCCATCAAGTTGATCGGGAAATAGATTGGTTTTAGTACTGATCTCAAAATCTGTCCCTCAGATCAGACATGTTGGAAATTATCGCATGGGAAATTTCCTGTCACTCGGATGAGAAAATTGCATCATGTGTACCAGCCCTTAGGATGCTGAAGGCGGTAACCAGGTGTGCTACAGGCTACAATGACCTCACAAATGGAACCATTTAAGATGGAAATCTGGGTCTGCTAGACCAGTGTTTCTCAACATTTTATTGGTATGGACCCCTGTTAAAACCCTGTACTCACCAAGTACCGTCTAGCATACAAAACATTCACAAGTACCCCTTGACAAATATATATTTAATCGTAGTACGATAATTAATTCTAAACAATTTCTAAGCATTTACTATTGCTTTTAATTAGCTAAAATACTAATTTGGTGTTTAAAATAAGATTTATCATTTTCTAACACTCTAAATTTGTTGTTCTTGGTAAGTATATCAAGCCTAAGTACCCCCTGGGGTACACGCACCCCATGTTGAGAACCTAGGTGCTAGACCACCCAACCAACATTAAAAAAAAAAAAAAAAAAAAATTAAACAGGAGGTAAAACCTAATGCTTTGTCTTCCAATGTAAGTTGCAAAGGGAGGAAGCTGTTTGATTTATACCATGATCTAGCTAATCTCCAGTGTTCATTGTTAACCTAAGCCCTGCATGATGGTGGGAAAGCTGAAGTGTTATCAGTATTGCATTCTAAATAGAAATGTTCATGTTTGTTTTTATGAATTCCCTGGTACTGAACAAGTTTGAGAAATTTGGTTTAATGCTTTAAAACATACAGTATTGATTCAGGCCACTCCCACATTAAATCCTCTAATACTGTGCATGGCCATCAATTGCAATTTAAATCATTCTTCCTCTGTACTCAAACTTTTTTTTTTTTCCTAATCCTTCTCTTCCACTATCAGTTGGATGATGACAGTAAAGAGAGGCAGGTAATTCTGCATGCTCAGCCAGACATGCATGCAGGCTTCTCTGCTACTCATCCCAATCTGTGAGCAACTATCAGACATACATTTTATGTTGTCTTGGCACTACCGGTATTAAACTGTTCCTGAATTGCACTGCAACATAGAATGAACTGGTTTGTCAAACACAATACAGATCACCTTGTTACTGGCTGTTTAGAATGCTTTCTGTGCTTAAGGCTATGTACATGCTCACCCCTGATATGTATGGGGAGTCCCCGATATACGAATGTCCTGCCAATTTGTTGAGCAATCATGGACTCCCGGTCCTGTGCTTTCCTAACCCAGTTCCTTTAGCAGAGTATTTGCAGCAGAAGTAGGAGCGCTTGTCTCTCCGCTCCTGGGTAGCCTGCAGCAATGTCCTTTCACCCTCACTTTTTTGCTAGTGTCTGCTTCTCTTGCATCCCTTAAAGAGGATCTGTAACCTCAAAAAATCCCCTGGGGGGTACTCACCTCGGGTGGGGGAAGCCTCCGGATCCTAATGAGGCTTCCCACGCCGTCCTCTGTCCCACGGGGGTCTCGCTGCAGCCCTCCGTGCAGCCGTGACGTAATATTTACCTTCCTGGCTCCTGCGCAGGCGCTCTGACGGCTGTCAGCTCCGAACTACACGGAAATACCCGATCGCCGTCGGGTCTGCTCTACTGCGCAGGCGCAAGTTTCCGGCGCCTGCGCAGTAGAGCGGACCCGACTGAGATCGGGTATTTCCGTGTAGTTCGGAGAGGAAAGCGGCCACAGCGTCCCCGCTGGAGCCAGCAAAGGTAAATATTGAAATTACAGTCGGGCCTGTCGCCGGCTGTTCAGAGGGCTGCAGCGAGACCCCCGTGGGACAGAGGACGGCGTGGGAAGCCTCATTAGGATCCCGAGGCTTCCCGATCCCGAGGCTTCCCCCACCCGAGGTGAGTACCCCCCAGGGGATCTTTTTCATGTTACAGTCTCTTTAATGCAGGATTTTCCAACCCATGTGCCACGACACATTTCTGTTTCGCGGTGGCCTCCGGTGTGGCGCTGCTTTCTCTTTCCCACTACTCCAGTGTTCTCCCCAGAAAATGTTTCCAGCCGGGTGGCATGAAAAAGTAGCCGGGTGGGGTGATATGACAGAATGCAGGGCCGGCACTTCTCTGCTTACAGTAGAGGAGGAGATGAGCCGTTGACAGTCGGGTGCTCACCAAAACTAGCCGGGTGGAGCACCCGGCTAAAAGAGCCTGGGGAGAACACTGTACACTCTGCTCTGCCTTTGCTTTGTGTAGTTAGAGCAGGGCTACAAGAAAATGGCTGCCGATGTCCACAAATGTGGACATTGGCAGTCATTTTGTTTGTAGCCCTTCTCCAACTATAGAGTAAACATGAGGAAGAGCACAAAAGCGGAGGGAGAGAGAGTGGCATTGAAGAGACACCAGCACTGGAACCCACGGAGCTGGTGAGTGATCCACGGCCGCTGCCTGCACATTCTAATATACTGTGTGCACGTGACTTCCTATGCAGAGGGCTCCTACACCTGACTTTCTATGCTGGGTGCACCCTCATCTGACTTTCTATGCTGGAGGGTCCTACACCTGACTTTATATATAGGCTGCACCTATGCTTGGCTACCTATACTGAGAAAACCTACAGAACTATACTGGGGGCACCTACGCCTGGCTACCTATATTGAGCAGGATGACACAGGGCAGGATACCTTCTTTTCTACTCCTGAACCGGATTGCTGATCAATTTTCAGAATAGACTGAAAAACCTGCTCACACTATTTTCTGTACAACAAACCCACCACACAAAATACACGAGGTCATCAGGCATTGCATAGAAAAGCAATGTCTGGCATTCATGTTTTGTAGTGCAGTGACTTGACCCATGAAGTGAATACTGTACCATAGTATGCATTCAGGCACTGCTCAATTCAGTATGGTGAATGCAGCCAGCATAACTGCACAGCAGGACAACAAACTGCCATATACAATGCTTAAAGAGAACCTGAACTGAAAATAAAAAGTCAAAACCATACTCAGGTCATACTTGCCTCCTGTGTAGTCTACTACTCAATCTTTCTCCTCTCCAGCATCCCATTTGTCCACTGTGATCAATGGAATTCTCCGTCCTCCATTTTGAAAATGGCCATTACCCCATAACCGCTTCCTGGTCAGCACACGGTTAGGCCTAGTGCACACCGAGCGGTTTTTGGAGCGATCCGCCGGCCGCATCGGCCTGTAAAAACGCTTGGCTAATGCATTGCAATGGGATGGTGCACACCGGCGGTTTGAGGTTTTTGCCCAGCCGCAAACGTGCCTCCTGCTGCACGTTTGCGGTTTTCTGAAGAGTTTCGTCAATGTACGGTGGCGTAGTGGTTAGCTCTCTCGCCTTGCAGCGCTGGGTCCCTGGTTCGAATCCCAGCCAGGGCACTATCTGCAAAGAGTTTTTATGTTCTCTCCGTGTCTGCGTGGGTTTCCTCCGGGCACTCCGATTTCCTCCCACATTCCAAAAACATACAGATACGTTAATTGGCTCCCCCTAAAAATTGGCCCTAGACTACAGTACTTACACTACATAATATAGACATATGGCAATGGTAGGGATTAGATTGTGAGCTCCTTTGAGGGACAGTTAGTGACAAGAGATATATATATATATATATATATATATATATATATATCTATATCTATATCTCTATATATATATATATATATCTATTCACTGTACAGCGCTGCGTAATATGTCGGCGCTATATAAATACTAAATAATAATTAATAATAATAATGTAAAGTATAGGAAAAATCCTATCCATCTCTATCAGTACAACTGGCCTACCAGCCGTTTCGCAAGTCAAAACTTGCTTCCTCAGAGGCAGAAATGTATAGGTATGAATGGGGATATAAATAAAGCTACGGTGATTGCAACTATTGGTGCCTGCAATATTTTGCTTGTTTGAATTTGCAAGTAATATGCGTTCAGTCAGCTTATGGAACATGTATGTTATGTAATCTCTGCTATAAATTTGCTGTGGATGGTGTAACATTACAACATACAAGCATTGAGCAATGCAAGCAGTTCTATCACGCCTGACTTGCAATGGGTAACTTGGCTGCCATAGCAATAGCTTGCTTCAGCAGACTACAGGCTTTCCAGTGCAGCAGCCACTCACAAAACAAACACTGGCTTGTTAAGTGGTTTTGTGAATTGTAAAAAACACAAAAGATCACATTTCTTCTCTGTTTAGATATAGTGATTTGTCTGTTTTTTGTTTTGTCATGAAAAGTCCTAAACCTTGCATACTACAGGTGATTGGGTACCAAGCAGTGTCTGTGTTTTGCTGGCTATTTTACAATGTTTACTGTCAAAGCACTCACAAAGCACAGCATGTTTGTGTACTGCTACATATGGCTTTGTAGTGCTTGGTTAGAGAAGTTTTTTTTCTCTGATGCTTTTGTGACTTTAGCTGTTGTGGTGTTTTGGATCAGTAACTTTTTTTCAAATCTCACTATTGTAAATCCACAGGTGAAGGAAGAGAAAGTACCAGAGCCTGAGCCTGTAAATGAAACTCTAAAAGTGGGTGATCCCCAGAGAATACTAGATCTGATGAAGGCTGTGCAGAAGCAGGTGAGAGGAGAATGAAGGCTGTGCCACTGGTGATCTGTGACTTGTCACCAACCTGTTGAGCCTCCATATGTTATCAGCCTGATTGAGCAGCTACCAATTTTTGCAAACCTATGTGAAGCTCTAGAGCAGGGGTCCCCAAACTTTTTCGGACAAGGGCCGGGTCAACCTACTTCAGAATGCTGGGGGGCCGGAACATACATAAAATGATGTTGAAAAACATTCTATTGAATCTAGGTATTGATTCCCTCCAATCATGCCCAGAGGAAACCTCCCAGCAGCCTCCATTCAGTCATGCGGCGCCCAAAGAACGTCTTAGTGTACCAGACTGTTAAGCATACCCAGGTGACAACCTGCTGTTCAACTGGACAGCAGTGTCACCTGATGCAGAATGGAATTGGAAGCCAGGGAATGACTGCTTGCTGGCTTCTACAGTATATGGATGGGTGATGCCAGCACTGCTAGTCTATGTGCAGGGTGCCAATATTTAAAAGGTACAGTGAGCTGCGTCTATAAGAAATACATTTTGTGTTTTGGGGGCGAGTGAAAAACCCTCAGGGCTGCATTTGGCCCGTGGGCCTTAGTTTGAGGACCACTGCTCTAGAGGCTGGGCGGGGAACATTTTTAGGGCTCGTTTCCACTATCGCGAATCTGCATGCGTCCAACGCATGCAGATTCGCACATGGTATGCAAGTGGGTGGGCCTGTTTCCACTGTAGCGTTGGTGATGTGCGTTTTTTTCAGCGGTAAAAAAAACGCACAAAAGAGCCAACGATTTCGCCTGCGTCGGGAATCCGTGCGAATCGCCGCTAATGTATTTAATAGTAAAAACGCATGCGGTTTTAACATGCGTTTTTACCCGCGATTTCGCGTGCGATTTCGCACCTTTTCCAATTTTATTTTGCCCTGGCAGTGTCATGGTTAATTTCGCATGGCACCCTGCCATGCGAAATCACGGGTAAAAACGCATGTGGAAACGCATCCGCATGCGTTTTTACAAGCGTCGGAATGCGGCCGAAATCGCGTCGCAACAGTGGAAACAAGTCCTCAGACATTGTCCTCCATTCCCAAAACTTCTCATAAATTACTATCACCTAATTGATAAAAATAACCTTTCAGCACATTTACAAGTAAAATAATCACTCAAAGTAAGTTGTTCCTAAATAACATAATTTCACTATTACACTTTTTTTTTTTTTTTTTTTAACCTTAATTATAAAATATCTATTTCTCTCAATCTCTTTGGGAGCTTAAAAATGTAACCTAGATGAGGTGAAAAAGCTTTGTGAAGCAGCCCAGCAGATTCACACAATGGGCTTGAGAGTTTGAGCCAACACCTTTAACCCTCCTGGCGGTTTAAAAAAATCCGCCAGGGGGCAGCAAAGTAGTGTTTTTAAATTTTTTTTTTTTTTTTTTTTTTTTTTTTTTTTTTCTTCCTTCCATGTGGCGAGACAAAGTCGATATCCCCCCAGCCCCTCCGATCGCCGTCAGAGATCAGGAGATCCCGTTCAAAGAACGGGATCTCCTGGAGGGCTTCCCCCGTCGCCATGGCAACGGTCGGGATGACGTCACCGACGTCGTGACATCAAAGGGGACTCCCATCCACCCCACAGCGCTGCCTAGCACTGATTGGCCAGGCAGCGCACGGGGTCTGGGGGGGGGAGCCGCGCGACAAATAGTGGCGGATTGGCGGGTAGCGGCGTCGATCGGATGCTACACGCAGCTAGCAAAGTGCTAGCTGCGTGTAGCAAAAAAAAATTATGCAAATCGGCCCAGCGGGGCCTGAGCGGTGCCTCCCGGCGGCATAGCCCGTGCTCAGCACGAGCTTACCGCCAGGGAGGTTAAACAAGATTGACATATCCAGACATATGGGTGACCCCCTCAGTTGAACGTTTAACTAAATTATGTCTTTGGGATGGTCCAACAATTTCAGTTCGGGGAATCTCCTGTTGCATCAAAGGAATGTTTGATATCTCATTATGTATTCACTCACTCACTCACTTACTTACTTACTTACTTACTTACTTACTTACTTACTTACTTACTTACTTAAAGACCATGTTTGAGAGAAAAAAATGTGTCCCCCCCATGGTCTATTTGAATTTTTTTTTTCAACTTGTTTCCACTTTCCCTTAAGATACGTAGAAATTTTGGTGACTATAGCGCATATGGGGGCTTTGCTATTAAGTATGCACAAAATTAAAGTGAAACTCCACATCCCCGCAGCTGAACACTCAATAAATCACCCCAAACTCACCGGGGCACATTGCGGGGAGCGCTTCCTTGTAGAGGCAGAGCTTTGGGCTTGTAGCTCAGCTTCTACTCATGTCCATCTGCGCTGATCCCCGCCTCTGTACCCCCCCCCCCCCCCCCCACAAGGAAAGTCGTGGATTTTTGCCCTGGGATTTTGGGGTGATTTATTTAGTGTTCAGCTGCAGGGATGCGGCGTTTCAGTTAAGGCATTGAGAGCGTTTTAAAAGAAAAACCTGTATTTTGCGAGACTTCAGAGTCTCTAAGTGTAATTGCAAAATTACGGATACAAACTGTAGTTTGGGGGTTTTTTGTTTGCAAAATTTCACATTATGATTTTGCATCATAATTGCAATTGTGAAATTTGTTCTCCTCACTAGTGATATATTTAGATCTGCGCCTGGTTTGGGACTTCATATATTTTAGCAGTTTGTCTTGTGAAGTAGTAGGATGTTTCCGTTGCTCCACAAGTAATATGATCCGAAATCTCTCATTGCTTCCTTTGTATGAAATCAATCAGCCCTATTGTTTTCATTGTGCCAGTGTGAAAATTGTCACAGTACACCTAATTTGTTCTCCTCAGGGGCTCCATGTGCGAGAGCTGAAAATCAAAGCAGCAGAAAAGTCCCTCATTGACGGTGAAGTACAAAAGCTGCTGGGGTTGAAGAGAGACCTGGCACTGGCTGAAGGGAAGTTACCTGAACCCCCTGCCCAGAAAGGGAAGAAGAGGAAATGAACAGTGAAAAAATAACTATCACAGCAGGGGCTTGGGAGAAACCGACTGAAAACCTGTTGGCACTGAAAGGGTTCATATTTGGGAACATTGGTCTTTAAAAAAATAAACCATGCAGATCCTTGTTTGTGGTTCTAGTGTGCTGCCATCTAAATGGAGATTGCTGTAAGGTATTGCAGAGGATTGCATGGCTTGTTGAGTGTGTAACCAGGGAAAGAGGTGTCTGCTCAATACTTTCACCATCAGTCTGCTGAAGCCAGGAGATAAATAGAGCAGTGTTATAGCAACACCAATTACCTGCTCATTCTTATTCCCCAAAGGCTACTGCTTGAAGTTTACATTGCCTGTGCCACCAGGTTTAAAATCATCAGTGTATGTTTATAAAGCTGTGTAAGCCTTAATTCCTTAACATCACTGTCTGGTCCTTCTGTAAAATCTGAACTGATTATAGAGGAAACAGTACATTCTCACCCCACTTGCATTGTGTGTACACTCTGTACCCTATGCAAAAATTGTGGCTTTGAAACTATACGTTTTTTCACACTGTGCATGTTATGGTACCATTGCAGTGGTGCTAAAAATGTGCAATGTATCAAACGTGCATACAGTACAATGAAAGTATGCTTCTCTGCCACGGTCAATGCACGCATTTTGTGCGTTCCTCAGTCGCAACCTACAACACAATGTGAAAGCCTCATAGTAAGATTACATCATGTTGCAATGCAATGATCTTATCTGTTGCAATGGACACAGTATGAATGTACCCTTATACCTGAACCAGTTGCGTACCAGCAGTCTCTGGCCCCTTAACCTGAGGTGGTCCTTGGAGGGGGGGCAGATGTGACAGAGGCATGTACTCCATGATATGCCTGTGTCCCCACACCGCTGCTCCCCCCCCCCCCCCCCCCCCCCACTGTATAATCCCCTGATTAGCGACAATATTTGTTGCTATCTCAGAGGTAAACACTCCCCTTGCACACTGAAAGAGACAGTCTCTCCTTGCAGCATTGTGAACTAGGGGTTGTGAAAGTGGGCTATCATGGCCCACAGGAGTGGCTGTTTTTGCAGCTACCTCATCTGATCAGGCCCAAGGATCAGGTTGCTTAGCGGTATGGACGAGTTCAGCTCGTCCATGACTGCTGCGCTGGATTGCTCTGGTGAGCCGATTTCCATAATTTTTTTTTTTAACATGCATCTAGCACTTTGCTGCGTGTTTATACTGATTGCCGCCGCTGAGACCCCGTGCACAGCCTGGCCTATTGGTGCCAGGCAGCGCTAAGGGGTGGATCGGGACTTCCTCCGACGCCATGATGTCCTCCTGATTGTCGCCATGGCGACAGGGAAGCCAAATAGGAAGTCCTGTTCTGAACGGGATTTCCTGTTTGCTCTGATCGCCGGAGGTGATTGGAAAGGGGGGGGGGGGGGGGGGGGGGGATGCCGCTGCACAGCGCCATCATGTAGCTAGCGCTAGGCTAGCAATAGGATTTAAAAAAAATCAAAATGTGCTGCGCCGCTGCCCTGGCCATTCTAATAGAACGCTGGGGTGGTTAAGGACCAGAGACTGCTGGTACCAAAAAAAAAAAAATTCCTACCTGCCATTTGTGCTGCTCACCCATTGCTGCAGGCCTTTTACTCTGCCGCTGATAGGACAGCAGTGCTCTATGAGCTGGTCAGGAGCCAATTTCATTTACTTCTGACCCTGAGCTAATGAGATTAGCTCCCGGGGTCAGGAGCCAATGAAATCTGCTGCTGACTGCTCTGCCATCAGTGACCTGCAGTAGTACGTGTGAGTGGTAATTAAAATCTACTCCCTGGCAGGAATAATCATCCATAAACTGGGTGTAGATTTCAATTAGTGCGGTCCAGAAGTGGTAAATGATATTCTGCTCCTCAAATTGCAGTATTTGGTTTTACTTGCTGCAGTACATCATACATAACCTACAGTGGAACTGAACTGTTTGCAGTGGGTGGTGTCCTAATAAACTTATGTGCACTGCCACAGAGATGCCCAATTCAGCTAGGCAATATAGCCACAACCACTGTATCGCATGCCATCATTCCTGCTCTGCATTCTCCCAGTGTGAATCTGCTTTGTGGTACTGAGCCACACTTTATATCAGACATTAACATATAATATAACACTGTTATGTTTGTGAAAGGTTTACTTCACAGTGGAACAGGACTGTATTGTCAGAACAAATTAGGGATATGTTAAAATAGTTTTTTTTCAGTGGGTTTTCACTTCCAGTTAAGTTTAAAAATTCCCCTGAACCCGATCATGTCATAAGATGGAAGCCAGTAAAGTGAAAATGTCTCTAATGCTGGGCATACATATTTGTTTCTGCCACTCTATTCTCTGCTCGATTGTTTTTGCTGCTTGATTCTGCAGTCTATTCTCTTCTGCTAATTTTTCTTATCTTTTTCCATTCACTTCTATTAGGAATTGAATGGGAGATTGATCATTTCCAACATGTACAATCTATCTGCCTCAAAAATGAAACTTGTATTCCCAGCATTAGGCTTCTCTTCCATGGACTGTTGAACTGTGTGCTCAGCAGGCAGTTACCAGGCAGCAGCCAGCAGATGTGAGAATTTGTGAGGCATTTCACTGCCTATCAAGTCTGTGGAAAAGAGGCCAAAGTGTACCTGTAGTGAAAAATATATACAGATGCTTACCTCAGTAGTGGGAAACCTCTGGATAGAGGTGAGGCTGTTCAATGAGATGAAAATTGCAAGCTTATGCAAAAATGTGTGTACAAATTTTATACATCTTGAAAATGGGCTGATGGAATTTCACCTTGGCAGAATTTTGATTGGTGCATTTTCATGGGAAATACATTTGCATGCAAAATCTGCATAATAGTGTAACTTAAAATTATTTGCATCTCATTGACCATCCATAGGTTTTCCAGTAATATACAGCCTGCTGTTCCAGTGCAGGGTCCCTCTAAACCCATTTGGCAAAATCTTGAATGGGTTTTCCTTGTGGATGGACAAATCTGGACTGGGCATGCCCAAGCATGGCCTCCACATGCTCAGTTGTGCACAGAGGGGGACAAACATGCATGAGCAGTTTCATTCTATGGGGCATGTGCAGACCTTATTCACATATGACTTCAGTTGGTGAGTTGTCCAGTAGAGGAGCCCTGTGCTTGACAGGTGAACTTGATGAAAATCTGAGAAGACTGGTTCATACAGAGGCTTCCTACTATTTAAAGGGTGCCTAATATAAGACAAAGCTACATAAAGTAAGCACAGAGGTATGTTCATGCTGGATCTGTATACTACCTCTGTGGGTTGTTTCTGTCATCATTCCCCTGGTTTCTAATCACTCCTTGAAAAATATGACTTGATGGTCAAACTTTCAGACAGGAAGGTGGGCTTGCTGTGAATGGGGAAGGGGATAGGAGAGTACATTGCAGCAATCCTACCTCTTCCTGTTTAAAAATTTTACTTTAAAAAAAAAATGTATTTTTGGGTAAAGTAGCAATTATGCTCTAGCATGAACATACCTCTGGGCTTTAAGTATCTAAACTTTACTTCCCCCTCCCCATTACAAGCAAGCCTACAAATGGAATTGCAATCAAAACACTTTTTCCCCACAATGTTGATGCCCTCACTTAATACAGGGGTAAACCCTACCACCAGGAAAGGAAATGAATTTAATGGGGTCACAAATGGCAATACAAACTTGACCATAGTTATGTTACCATCTTTAATACACACACAATTTCACTGCCCGTACCTTGCTTGAAATTTGACTGCCTTTCCTTTGAATCTGTGTCTGAAGTTACTTAAAATGGGCTTGAACTCCCAACCTCATTTCTGCTCTAAAAGAAAAGCAACAGTATGACCTTTTAAGTGTACCTGAGGTGACATGAGATAACAGGTTGGCTTTGTTTTATTTTGCTGCATGAAAGCATTTTTTTTATAGGCATGGAAGTGTGACAGTTTCTGTCTTGTTGAATAGTAAACATCACTGATTAAGCAAATTACAGCCATAAATGTTTTCTTTGCAAAATATGACTTCTGAGAGTAGGGGGAAGATAGAAAAAGTCAATAGTTCATGTATTTTCATTTAGGGATACTTAATGGGTACCACTGAGCAGAGACAACACATTCAATCAATGAAGCAAATGTTTATATATAAAATAAAACCATGGGCTATGTTTTAGGAGAATAAATACAATTGTTTCTCATCAGTTTTTCACCTTGGGTTCACTTTAAAGAAAAACATTTCTTTATTACAGCTGATGCACATCAAGCAAAAAATCAGTGCAGTGTCTACTTCATGCTTTCATGGAAGCAGAGATATGGTGTGTTGACACTTGAAAGATAAATGAAAGATCTTAGACCAATTTAACCACTTTCCATGTAGTATGAGAGCCATACTCCAGTCTAGTCTATTGAGCTGAACTCTCCATCAGACAAACATCTTTGCAAGGTGCTGCACACAGATACTGTAGACATTCTAAAGATCAGTATCTGCAAAAGATCTGTTCCTGCAAAATGCATTCATAGTCTGAAATCTGCAGATCCTCATACACACCTTGTTTAATGGACATCCATCTGCAGATCTGAAAATCCATCCTGGTGGATCTGATCTGCAGAGTAATGTCTGTTAAACAAGGTGTGTTTTGCAGATACTGATATTTTGAATGTGTGCAGCATCTTGCAAATATTATCTGATGGGGAGTCTAACTCAATAGAATAGACTGTGTAGAGTATGGCTCTCATACTACATAAAAGGGGGTAAAATTGGTCTAAAGCATAATCTACATGATACGATTCTTTGTACAATTCGATTACGATTTGATTAAATCCGACATGTCCGATCGTGATTCGGTTCAATTTGCCGTTGCAAATTGAATCCTGATCGGACATGTTGGATTTAATTGGATTGTAAATAGAATTGTAATTTAATCATACAAAGAATCGTACCGTATAAATTGGGCTTAAGAACTTTCATTTATCTTTTAAAGGGATACTGTGGGGGGGTTGGGGGAAAATGAGCTGTACTTACCCGGGGCTTCGAATGGTCCCCCGCAGACATCCTGTGTTGGCGCAGCCACTCACCGATGCTCCGGCCCCGCCTCCAGTTCACTTCTGGAATTTCTGACTTTAAAGTCAGAAAACCACTGCGCCTGCACGCCCATGTCCTCGCTCCCGCTGATGTCACCAGGAGTGTACTGCGCAGACACAGACCATACTGGGCCTGCGCTGTGCGCTCTTGATGACATCAGCGGGATCGAGGACACGGCAACGCAGGCGCAGTGGTTTTCAGACTTTAAAGTCTGAAATTCCAGAAGTGAACCGGAGGTGGGGCTGGAGCATCGGTGAGTGGCTGCGCCAACACAGGATGTCTGCGGGGGACTGTTAGAAGCCCTGGGTAAGTTCAACTCCTTTTCCCCTGACCCAACCCCCCCCTTACAGTATCCCTTTAAGTTTGTGTATACACCAATAGGGTTAGTATATCCTGTTTTTTTCAAATGAGCTACTCTCCTGAGTCAGCCAGGTGAAACAGATCAAATTAGTTAGTAAGATGGGGGGGGGAATTATACAGGCTAAACTCAATACATACAGGATTAATTTCTTGTTTTGTTCTTCGGTCTTGTGCAAGAGTTTTTAGGTCCATTTTAACATGGTTTTGTAAATGCAGGCTATAATAAAAGTCCAAATGTGAAGTGGGTCAGTCCCTCCTTCTCTGGGGTTGATGACCTTGTTTTCTTGGCTGGCTGTGGCATGAAGCCAGATACTGCTGAGCCTTAACAGGTCACTACAGTGTAATCAGAATCTGTGACTCAGCTGTTCTCTCCCTTCCCATAGGATTGTTGCCTGGCCTCAGTACTGGTGCAGAGTCCAAGTGATGACATCACCAGAGGTTGAGAGGGGACACAGCTGGGTGTGCAAATATAGTAATTCACTGAAGCTCAGCAAAGCCTAGTTCAGGAGAACAAGAGCCTTCCTACCAGATAGTGATTCTGAATCGTCACTTTAAAGTAGCAGTAGAGTATTGTACCGTGTTAGTCATCAGGGAAAGCAAGAAGTGTTAAATTCAGATACCACCATCTATTTGCTAACTTAAAAAAAAGCATTAAACTATTGTCTTTATCAGATTTGAATCTTGCACGCATTGCAAAAGAAAGTGTAGCACTGTTTGTACTTTAGGCCTGGTTCACATTAGCGTTCTCTGTCCAGGTCCTCCTGATCGGATCCGGACCGTATACTGTACAAACGGAACATATGTTCCACATAGCAATGCAAAGGCTATGTGGATGTTCTGTACGGAACGGAGCCGGACTGGATCTGGACTCTGGACAGTTTTCCAACATGCGCTATTTTTTGGGTCCGGATCTCCAGCCCACGCACCCGGAGCTGGACCTGAGCCTGACAGCACCATCCGGAACTCAGGAACGGAAGGCACAGAACACACTGCCTACAAAAACCTGACGTTCTACCCCACTTCCTATGCGTATCCAAGCGGCCATCTCGGATGGGGACACATGGGCAAAGCATGTCTGGAGTAGAGCAGCAGTGACAGACGTGCTGGAGCTGTTTGGCATAACGTCGGAGGTGGAGGTGAGGCCTACAGCGGAGGAACCTGATTCTACACGTGCACCTTCTGCTGACCCCAACACTTATTTTCTTAAAATTTCTCTTTTTTTGCCCACGGATCTGGATGGCAGCCTGTTGCAAACGGACCGGATCTGGATCGGAACCGTACGGTTCTGATCAGGATCCGGTCCGTTTGCATGGCAAAACGCAAGTGTGAACGGGGTCTAAGAGTAGAATTGGAAAGAAAAAAATTCATGGTGTTGGGCACAACATTGGCTGATTGCACAAAGGGCAGCAGATGCCACAGCTTTGCAATAGGACTTTAGTACCTGGCTTATGGTGCTAATAAGGGCTGTAGGCTACCTGGTATTCTGGGTGGATATATCATAGGACCAGTAATATCTAATTCTGAAATCTATAAAGGAGATTCAAATATGCAAAGGATGGGGTATTGTGTCAAAATGTACCAAATTTCAAAAGCCTTGTCTCATGTAATCAGCCTCTGAATTAACTCAAATGCAGCTGGTTAAAACATTTTACTTTTCTGTGGTTTGGCCTAGCCTGGTAAGCTGAAATGTCCACCTTCCTATTTTTGGCTTACAAAGGATCTTGTAGAACTGATCTTTCTTATGAGGGTGTTGATTCATGCCAAGGGCCACAATTCCTTTTGACAGCTTTCCTTGTGTATGAACTTCCAATACTCTGTTCATGTAGTAATAATTCTTATAACTCAATTAAGTGGTCTGTGCAAAGGCTAGCCAAAGTTTGGTAAGGCTTAGTTTATGATGGAAAAAGTTAATCACTAAGGCAGAAATACAGCAGTGGTTTTCTCAGATGAATCAGCAGGAAACACACATTGCAGCCACAGCACTGATTATGCATTGGGAAGTATGTGCATTCTTGTGTTGCAGAAAATGCACACACTGCCTTATCAATTTTCAAAGGAATGTGCCTCTTTTCAAATTCCTTTAAGCTGAAATGTTATGAAAAAGGAAGGTTTCAATTAAACAAAAAAGTGGGGGCTCCCCCCACTTGTTAATAATTTCTTCCACTCAAATATCCACATTTTTGCAGATTATTCCAGTCACCCACCTGCATTTACATCAGCTGCTGCAAATGATATGAATACCAATATGGAGTTTCTATTAACACATCCCTTTATCTTCAGGCTTTATTTTACAATTTATAGCTGAATCCTCCAGCTATAGTAGCGCAGGCAGCAGTTTATACCAAGCACCACAACAGCAACTATAAGTTTCTGTATATTGGGAGCCTTCGTAAAGTAACTGTCAACTGGTAAAGAAACATTTGACATGGTTACAGGACAGTAGGGATGGTTAATGAGATTCACATAATTCTGAGTTGATGCAGCGTGAGAAATTACCAACTGATTTTTACTTTTTCAAGCTGCATATATTTGCATACTTCAACTTACTTTTTTTTACATCTCATTACCTATCCCTACTGGACAGTACACTTACAAATGTATAGGAGTCTGGCCTTCAGGATCACAGAAGTCCTTCACAGCTTTTCACCAGCGCTGTGGCGTTAGTATAAGAATCCACCGACTCAGACTCCTCACTTTAGAATTCCACTAACTCCCACTCCTCTAATTTGCATATTACAATCTTGTTGATTGAAAGTATGCAACATGAAATTTGTCTCTTATCTGCCAACACTTAGAATTTTAAAAGACAACTGAAGTGAGGATATGTAGACTGCCATATTTATTCCCTTTAGTCATAGACTAAAACTGTTCCTTGGTAAAAGTACTTGAAAATGTTGGACCGGAACAAAGAACATCTATCAGGCCCTAGGCAATGTAACTGTAGGTACATATAAAAATGATGTGCAGGAAAATGAGATTCTTCCTCTATTACACATTCTTCATGCACAATCTGAACTAGGTTTATGGGTGATAGACAACACTTCTGTGTTCAATGTTCACAACATTCTCAGTGGATTCCCTGCAACTCTGTGGGGAGTGCATATGTAGAGTATAGTACTACTGTGGAACATAGTAAAGGATCTAAAAAAAAAGATTAATGAAGCGCTCCATGGCGTATAACCAATAAAAAAAAAGTTTAATGTGCGCAAGTGCAATTTTACTTACAAGATTGGAGTTAAAATGTTGCATATAAATAGCAGATTGACATGTCCTCCCTCCGGTTGTGTGGGCACCTCTAGGCTGTGGCTAGCAGCAAAGCATCCGCTCTCAGGGAAAGTCCTTTCACTGGTGGGGGCGTGTCCTCACTCATCTCATGCCTCTAGCGTGATGACGTGTTTCGGCAACCCTGCCTTCATTAGATCTGACGCTTTACTGCTGGCTACAGCCTAGCATTGCCCACACAACCGGAGGGAGGACATGTCAATCTATTTATATGCGACATTTTTAACTGCAATCTTGTAAGTAAAACTTTCGCACATTAAACTTTGATTTTACACTATGGAGCACTCCATTTTTTTTTCCTTTAGAGCCTTTGCTCGCTATACCCCACTGAGGGAGTGGCTCCAATAACCTGAACCACTAAAGTGAAGCGGAGTGATCTAACTTTAGAAGCGCTAGACAATCTGTATATTTTTGTGTAACAAAGTAAACTGGAGAGATGAAATTAAAGTTTTATACATACCTGGGGCTTCCTCCAGCCTCCTTCAGGCTAATCAGTCCCTTGCTGTCCTCCACAACCTGGATCTTCTGCTATGAGTTCAGGTACACATGCATGCACACACTCCATACTACACCTGCGCAGCACTATTGCGCAGGTGTAGAATGCTCCTGGATGTAGGAGAGGCATGTGGCTAGACTGCGCTGACTGGCTGAATTACCAGGACTCAGCAGAAGATCTGGGTGGTGGAGGAGGACAGCAAGGGACTGATTGGCCTGAAGGGGCTGGAGGAAGCCCCAGGTATGTATAATGAAAAGAAAAGGTTTTTGTTTTTTATCCATCTCAGGTACCCTTTCATTTGTTTAAATACTAACTGCACTTACACAGACCGCTAACGGGCATGTGATGGGAGTGCGAGGCAGAGACCATGCATGTGCACTGGCCCACGAGCCTCACGGGTGCATCAGAGGATTCTGGATAGACTTAGAGACCAGATGGGCTGCAGGAAGTCCCAGGAAGGCTGGTACTAGCCAGCCTGCTCCTCACACTATTTTGGCAGTTGGACTGAACAAAATCTGAGCAGAGCCATGGTGTAATTAATATACAAGAGGTACACTTTAAAGTGAATGGGAACCGCATAAAAAAAAAAAAAACTTACCCAAGGAGAAGGAATGCTCTGGGTCCTATAGAGCCTTCCGGCTACTCTCCTGGTCCCCTCGATCCAGTGCTGGCTCACCCGGTAGCAGCATTTGACCAATTTAGTCAAATACTGCTTTACCCGGCCGAAGGAGGCTTCAGAGATCTTCAGGGAGCCCGAGTGCTCCTGAAGAAGGGCAGCCCTTTACTGCACTTGCACAAGCACGCTCCCACCTGTGCAGTATGGAGCTGCATGTTTTCGGGAGGACACGGCTTCCGAAGACTTCCAAATACCCTTTCGGTGGTGGATTGAAATGGGGGGGGGGGGGGGGTGTTTTGGGAGCCAGCACAGGATAGAGAGCACAGAGAGGGGAGACTGAAGGCTCTATATGACCCAGAGCCTTCCCTCTCAAAGTGGACCCAAATTAAAAATACAAGATTTCAGAAATAAGATCTATTTTCTAAATTATAATAATAAATAGCAGCCTTTTTTCAGCTGCATGATGACAAATATAAAATATTTTATATTTATTGAAAAAACCCCTCCCTACCTTTCATATTGCCGGGATTTTTCCAGCAAACTGGTGGAGTAGATGGTGTCCAGCAAAGGTGGAATTTCTAATGGCTGCCACCTGTATAACCCTTGTTATGCAAAAAGGAGGGTGAAAAGCATGCACTGAAATGCTCATAGGCATGAAGGAGTGTTTATTTATATTTGTATGTGTCAGAGGGGTGCAACTAAATATTTTGAATAAAAAAAATGTTGGTTTGGGTCCGCTTTAAGTATTTGCTTCATTTTTTTTTTTTTTTTTTTTTTAAATGCGGTTCCCATTCATTTTAAAGGGAACCAGAGATGAACGATTCACACAAAATAAACATATCAGTTGAGAGCTTGTAAAGAATAAATGCTCTACCTGATAATTTCGCCACTGGTCACTGGTGTGACATTGAGTGTTTTTTTTATCCATTATTGCTCCAGGAAATATCCAATATGGCCACCGGCTCATACCTGTTCTGGTTCCGGGTTATGAGTTGTTCTGGATGTGCTGTCTAGCCTCTGAGACTATAGACAAGCAGGGCTGCTGCAGCCTTTCATCTGTCTGCTTTCAACTATTATTCTGGTATGCTGTGTGGCTGCCTGTAGGAAGTGTCTCAGAAATAAAACTGCATACAGTAGATATGACAGGCTGCACACATATACTGTTTCAGAGCTTATTTCTTGGCAGCAGCAGCCCCTCCCATATCAACAGCTCTGAGTATGAAATCTGATCCAGGAGGTGGCAGGCTTGGGCTTGAAAAGACTCCACAGAAGAGTGACTCAGCTATAATGATTCCAGGTCAAACCTCTGGATTCTTATCACAGCTGATAACAGATAGATTAGACTGAGAAAAATAATACTAAAAGCAGGGTAGGTGTTTACTGTTATGTTCCCACTGATAAATGTAATAAAATACATGAGGGTGCGTCGTCTCTGGTTCTCTTTAAGCAGTTCAGTTGAAACCATCCCCTCATCTAGCAAACACAGTGAATCCAACGCAGGAGACTTGGGCGCACAGGGAGTAACTTCAGCTCCGTCAGAAGACGGAGCTGAAGTTACTTTTAAAAAACACAATAAATTTGTCTTCCAGCAATTGCTGGAAGCCAAATTATTTCATTCCCCACCTAGCCTAATCACCCATTACATATCCCCCACTAGGGCTGAACGAGTTTCGGTTTAAAACCAAAAATCGTGATCAGGGCAATGACGATCTTTGGATCATCAAAGCAGCGGTTTTCGCCGCTGCCACCTGTTCTGCTCCGCTCCCTTCCCCTGCTTGCGGCCCCCTCCTCCAGTAAGTTCCCATTACAGTCAGGGTCACCGCATTGCACTACCACTGTGAGCCGCAGGAAAGAGCCAGCGAGTGGGCGGCCTGTACCACTAAATCTTGTTTAAACCATACATAGTGGTTGTGTTTGGTTTTGGGGAGGCAAGTCCACCCTTGCCCCTCAACTTTTATCTGTTTTTACCTATGATCAATTTTTACTCTGCTGGCAGCTCTGTTTCCATTGCAATTATTGTTATCCACCTGGTGGATGGGTGAACACCCCTTCTTTAGAGAGCGACTTTTTAGCCTGAGTGGGGACAGGCCTAATATCCCCATAAGTGCTTTAAGTGGTTGCCTGAACCCGGCAACCCATACTTGTGAGTATATTTCTTATTGCTGGTACCTTGGCATGCCTTTATCATCAATAATACACTATTGTGTTTTTTCTTTCTTTTACACTTTTCCTAAAATAGTTCAGGCCTGTCCCCCACCTGCTAGATGAAGCATGACATTTCCAGTTATTCGGTGGCTTGAACGCCTGACCCAAAAACTACTTTGCCCACCTGGGTTCTTGGACATGATCAGATTTTTCTGATGCAAAATGTAAGTGTTTACTTCCCTTACAAAAAAATAAAAATACAGTATTGGGATGGGTGGCCAATTTTACAGTTCAGTTTAATTTGACGTAGTTACTAGCTGGTAAGCAGACATAAAGGGAGTGCAGAATTTAGGCAAATGAGTGTTTTGACCACATCATCCTCTTTATGCATGTTGTCTTACTCCAAGCTGTATAGGCTCAAAAGCCTACTACCAATTAAGCATATTAGGTGATGTGCGTCTCTGTAATTAGAAGGGGTGTGGTCTAATGACATCAACACCCTATATCAGGTGTGCATAATTATTAGGCAACTTCCTTTCCTTTGGCAAAATGGGTCAAAAGAAGGACTTGACAGGCTCAGAAAAGTCAAAAATAGTGAGATATCTTGCAAAGGGATGCAGCACTCTTAAAATTGCAAAGCTTTTGAAGCGTGATCATCGAACAATCAAGCGTTTCATTCAAAATAGTCAACAGGGTCGCAAGAAGCGTGTGGAAAAACCAAGGTGCAAAATAACTGCCCATGAACTGAGAAAACTCAAGCGTGCAGCTGCAAAGATGCCACTTGCCACTAGTTTGGCTATATTTCAGAGCTGCAACATCACTGGAGTGCCCAAAAGCACAAGGTGTGCAATACTCAGAGACATGGCCAAGGTAAGAAAGTCTGAAAGACGACCACCACTGAACAAGACACAAGCTGAAACGTCAAGACTGGGCCAAGAAATATCTCAAGACTAATTTTTCTAAGGTTTTATGGACTGATGAAATGAGAGTGAGTCTTGATGGGCCCGTTGCTGGATTGGTAAAGGGCAGAGAGCTCCAGTCCGACTCAGACGCCAGCAAGGTGGAGGTGGAGTACTGGTTTGGGCTGGTATCAAATATGAGCTTGTGGGGCCTTTTTGGGTTGAGGATGGAGTCAAGCTCAACTCCCAGTCCTACTGCCAGTTTCTGGAAGACACCTTATTCAAGCAGTGGTACAGGGAGAAGTCTGCATCCTTCAAGAAAAACATTTTAATGCAGGACAATGCTCTATCACACACGTCCAAGTACTCCACAGCATGGCTGGCAAGAAAGGGTATAAAAGAAGAAAAACTAATGACATGGCCTCCTTGTTCACCTGATCTGAACCCCATTGAGAACCTGTGGTCCATCATAAAATGTGATATTTACAAGGAGGGAAAACAGTACACCTCTCTGAACAGTGTCAGGGAGGCTGTGGTGGCTGCTGCACGCAATGTTGATAGTGAACAGATCAAAACACTGACAGAATCCATGGATGGCAGGCTTTTGAGTGTCCTTGCAAAGAAAGGTGGCTATATTGGTCACTGATTTGTTTTTGTTTTGTTGTTGAATGTCAGAAATGTATATTTGTGAATGTTGAGATGTTATATTGGTTTCACTGGTAAAAAAAATATATAATTGAAATGGGTATATATTTGTTTTTTGTTAAGTTGCCTAATAATTATGCACAGTAATAGTCACCTGCACACACACAGATATCCCCCTAAAATAGCTAAAACTAAAAACTACTTTCAAAAATATTCAGCTTTGATATTGAGTTTTTTGGGTTCATTGAGAACATGGTTGTTCAATAATAAAATTATTCCTCAAAAATACCACTTGCCTAATAATTCTGCACTCCCTGTAGAAGTGTTAATGTATTCTGATACAACTTGTAGTTTAAAAAAGCAACACCAATTAGTACAGAAATACCAGTCAACACAGATTCATAGGAAGATCCATTTTATTATACCAAAATGAAATATGAGTAAATTATACTTTAATAAAAAATAGTTACACCATAGAGCAGGTCAAGTGAAGTAACCCACAGCAAGCAGGAAGTTCCAGGATGGAGACATTAGGACCACACATGAATACAATTTGCTGTGGGGCACTGCACTTCCTGAATAACCCAGATATACAAGACAACCATGCAGATAGAGGCTACTGTGCACAATAACAGTTATTTGTAAGACTACAGTAATACTTGTGTAAATAGAAGTTGAATGTTCCCACAAATCCACAAGTTTTGGTCACCGATTTCAATCACCATTAAATGAGTGAGCTACAGAGAAAGTTCAGACCACTCCAAACATATTGGACAACTTGCCACCTCGCTCTTTTCAAAGCAATAATTAACAGTTTATAATCCCTTAAGCCTTCTTTAGATTTACCATTCGTTCTATCAAATCCTTGCGTGTCTGTTCTACTTCCAAAGTGAGACGGTCAATCTCCCCCTTTAAGCGTTCATTCTCTGCCATTAGATGGGCTACTTGCTTTTCATTCTCCTGGTCCCTTTCCTTTGCCCGGACCTTTCCTCCATGTGGCTGAGAGGTCCTCTTCCTCTTTGTTCCGGATTGGCTGCCACTAGACTCTTCATCTTCTGTGTGGGTTTGTGATTGAGGGCTGCTACAGCCAGAGTCCACTTCTGCAGCACTATCATTTTGGCTATTGGTCTGAGAAGAGGCAGGTGGAATGGCAAAGTCATTTTGGGATGCTGGATTTAAGAATTCCAACACCTCAGAAGGAAGTTGTTGTACAACAGCTTCAAGGGCAGCAACATCCTCTTCTGTGAAGCTGACCGGTATACTCTGACTGACAGAGTCAAGTGTCCAAAGATAAGCTGAGCTATCTAGATCTTCCACCTGCACATCCTGTGTAAAGAGAACAGATTAGCATTTGTGTAAGCAACCAGCACTCGCTTCCCTCACCAGCTGTGTAGTGTTCCATCTATAAATCCGGTATGGGTCAGGCCATCAGGTGCTCCTAAAGCATTGGTTTGCATTTCAAAGTTGCAGAGCAATCTGTGCAATAGTGAATTTTTGTCCTTTTGTCTAATGGCTCTCAGTTATGAAATAGCCACAACAGCTACCTTAGGAACTAGGGGTGGGGGAAACTAGGGTGCAGCCCCCTAAAAAACGTAAACGGACACTCAAGCCAGGAATAAAAAAAATAAATAAAAAATAAATAAATAAAAAAAAAACTTTTACTTTCCTGGAGCTTCTACCAGCCCCCTCCATTCAGCCCGTGCCCTTGCAGTCACTCACGTAGTCTCCTATCCCCCGCCACCAGCTAGTTTCGTTTTCGCTGACAGGCCCAACAGGCCTGGCAACGCGCATTTTCCTTTGTATTCCCGTCCACAAAAGCGCTTGTGCAGGATACTATGGAGGATGGGAAAATGAAGGATAGGCGTGACCAGGCCTGCGCAGGTGCAGAAAGCCCAGCGACTCCATGTCAGGGCCTGTCAGTGAAAACGAAACCAGCTAGTGGCGGGCGACCAAAGGCTCCGTGAGTGACTGAAAGGGCACAGGACGGCTGCAGGGGGCTGGGAGAAGCCCCAGGCAAGTAAAACTGATGTTGTATTCCTGGTTTAAGTGTCACTTTAATGCTTGCCACCCCCCTCCTCCATTTGTACATACTGTATATCTGAATGTAGACATTTAACGCTATGTGAGAGTTAGAAAAAAAATATAAAACTGTTAGAGAACCCTCCCATAATGCACCCTAGACCAGCCCAGTGTGGCCACATATATTAAAAAAAAAAAAAAAAGTGAAGACAAACATTAAACTAGATTTAGCACATTTTAGGTCCCTGATGTGAAACGCTTGTAAACCTAAAGGTGTAGACATGCCCATGTACACAAGCCCAAAACTGCTCCCCAGATGAATGAAAATGTGTCACTGACCTGCTTGTCTGTGTCAGTTTGCAGAAGCCCTGCATTCTTGGTGTCAGAGAACAGGATGTCTTGTAGGTCCTCATACCAGGCATCCAGCTCTAGCCCAGACAGGGGGCAGGCAGAGCTGGAGAATGGCAGAGATGCTGCCATCATCTTGTGGCAGTCTTGCTTCACAAACAGGTTTACTGCAAAAGTGAAGTACAGCATTAGTGTCAGCATAGCACAAAGACTTACCATTGCCAACAGCTACTCCAATGTGCAACACAAGCTTACACTTTATAAAAAGTAAGAGGATGACATTTACAGGTTGAAGATAAGCCAATAATAATCCATCTGAAATAGTAAAGGTGGAAAATGTCTGCTCTCAAAATTAATTTTCTACAGAAAATCCCAGTAGTCATGCTACTATGATTTTAATATTGTGTACAGAATAGATGGGCGTGTCTTCACACAACCTCTTCACTGGAACTAGAGGTTGCAGGGAATATCAGTACTTGCCACTGGCATGTCTTAGGATGGATATATGTCTGGTACAACCATGCAATTTCCCATCAGATAGACAGTCAAACAGATCATTTCCAACAGGTCTGATTTCCGATTGTTTTTTGGATCTATTTTGTATAGAAGTGATTGAAGAGAAAAAAAAAAACACCAACAATAAAAACCACCAGGGAAAGCGATCTGACGGAAATTATCTAGTTGACCATCTGACAGGAAATTGCATAGTGTATACCAGGCATTAGGGCTCTTTTACACTACATGCGATTCAGATTCTGATGCGATTTTACATGAGATTCCAATTGTGAGTCCTGCATGCTGCATTTTTCTTCCTCTGTTGCTAGCATCCAGTGGGTGGGGGAGGTGGGCGACAGCAAATTGGGATTTACAGTCCAAAAGAAGCCTCAGACCTCTGACATGGGCGGCTGAACTGCATACTTGTCGCAGCTCAGCCTCCCAAATGTGCCCGTCGGTTGCAAATTTGACCAACTGTGTTCTTCCATGGTGGAAAAAACAAAACACACACACACACACACACACACACACACACACACACACACACACACACACACACACACACACACACACACACACACACACACACACACACACACACACACACACACACACACGTGGAGGGCCTCTCCAATTCCCACACAAAGCACTAACGCCAATTCACTTTGAAACACTGCCATTGACATCAGTAGGTAGATGCCCTGGAACAGCATTGTCCAGTGTTTTTAATAATTTATTTTTACTATTAGTCCTCCTCTTGGGGTACATTTTTTTTTCTTGCCTTTTAGACTATACATTTTGAAAATTTTAATTTTTCAAAAGTGAATTTTAACAGCATACACAATATGCAATTGATATACGTATACAGCAGGTACATCCAGCACACAGAAGTGTCAGCATGCATTATTTTATCATTTTATACCTCCTTTGGGGCACCTCCCTCCCAGTGACAGTACTATAAACTGAGACAGCACTCAATATCACCACCATAGACTAGTGTGCAGTTGAGAGCCCCAATATCTACCTTCTAGCTTTAATAGACAAAAAAAAAAAAAAAAAACACACACATCACTTACTATTGTAAGTATCAGGAGGTACAATGCTAAATTTCCATATGGAAGTCAGGAAAGATTTTACTTTTGGTACACTTTGGAAGCAAACACTGTACTTGTTTAACTCTTCCAGGTTATGCATTGTGGTACAGTGTGTTCTGAGAATGCACCACAGAGCATTTTAGTCCACACAGCAGCACTGCTCCATTCAGTAAATCTGGATGTGCTGACAGTCCTGAAGCTTTACTACTTTAGATTCACTGGCAAAAGCAAAGTAAGCAGATGAGGTCATTGTAACCCGAACATTTGTATGGCGCTTTTCTCCTGTTGAACTCAAAGAACTCAGGGGCTGCAGCCATTAAGTGCACACCCAAGAGGCCACCCTGCTGTGCTAGGGAGTCTTGCCTAAAGGACTCCTTACTGAATAGGTACTACTGATCACAGCCAAGATTCGAAACCCTGGTCTCCCATGTCAAAGGCAGAGCCCTTAACCAGCACACTATCTAGCCACATCCTTCTTTCAAGTGTGCAATTCAGACCAGACACTACCAAAGCAAGACTACGAATCAGGACCACAAGGCAATTGTGATTAAAAGGAACCTGAGCTGAGAGACATGGAGACTTCTATATGCATTTCCTTTTTAAACAATAGTTGCCTGGCAGTTGTGCTGATCTTTCTGGTCAGTGGTGTCTGAAGCAGGCACCTGAAACAAGGATGCAGCTATGCCAGAAACATCTGATCTGCATGCTTGTTGTTCTATGGCTAAAAGTACAAGAGGCAGTGGATCAGCAGGACGCCAGAAAACTTTAACTGTTTAAAAAGAAATATGGCATCCTCCATATGTCTCATGTTCCCTTTAATAGGAAATAAACATGGCAGCCGCCACATTCCTCTTACTACAGTGTCACTTTAATGAGATTCAAACACTTCTTGATAATGGGTACAGGCCATCTGTAAAAAATGCAAGTTTGTTTAAAGGGAACCAGAGACGAAGCACCCTTGTGTATTTTACCATATATATATCAGTAAGAACTTTAGAGCAAAACACTTACCATGCTCTGTTTCATCCTCACTGCTAAAAGTGTTATCAGCTGTGATAAGAATCCCGGACTGAGCATTCAGTCTGGCTTTGCAGGGAATAATTATAGCTGTGTCATTATAGCAGAGCCACTAGGGGGCAGGCTTGGAAAGACACCAGAGAAGACAGACTCAGCTATAATCATTCCGTAGCAAAGCAAGACTGAGTGCTCAGTCTGGGATTCTTATCAGAGGTGATAACAGTCAGATTAAACAGAGAACAAGAAACAAAGAGCAGATTAGGTGTTTACTGTCATGCTCCCACTGATTAATAAGGTAAAATACACCAGGGTGCTTCATCTCTGGTTCTCTTTAAGCCAATCTCTCTTTTATCCAAATACTGTTTTGGCTCTGCTACTCCCACAAGTCAAGCCAACTGCCATAACTTACATACCCCAGCTCACACCATGTACACATGCTCTTAAAAAGAGGCATTGTATTATAGCAGAATTTACCATATTACTCATAATACTCACCTTTACATTAATTATCCTGGTTTCAGCATCATAAACATTTCCTATATGTGTACGTTTCTGTGTAGTGGTATGTAACCCTGGCCTCCCAGTGATGTCAAAGCCCAGGCTGTTCAGCTATGTGGAATTCGCTTCCCAGAGCATTCTGGGAGACCAGGTATTACTTCTACTGGCTTCAGAACAGTGTAAACCTTTGACAATGATGCACAAAGTGCAAACTCTGACTAATTAAAAAAATATTTCATTCATTAGGCCATTTCCAGTAGTTTCTATTTAGGCTAGGGACACACAATACGACTAACTACGCAAGGACTGAAGAGATTGAAATCTACGCCCCGTTTTGGTGGATACCTGGCTGGCAGGGCGTAGATTTCAATCACCGCAGCAGCGCGCATCCCCCGTTTGTCGCTCCCGGCCAATTACGCCGCTGAATCCCCGCAGTGTCCCGTCGCAGCTCAATTGCTCTGTCTGTCTCTGACAGCAGAGCCATGTGAGCCAGTCAGGAGCAGATTTTATTGGCTCCTGGCCGTGTCTATCAATGTAAGCAACTTCCATTGGCTTACATTGTTCGACACGGTCAGGAGCCAATAAAAAAAAAGGCTCCTGACCGGCTCACATGACTCTGCCGTCAGAAATGAGAGAGTGGATGTCATGAGGATCCCGGCGTGCAGTGGTGACAGCGGGTATATGCGGCGATTTGTCTGGATTCCGTCTGTATTGTACCAGCGGTCTCTGGTCCTTAAGGGAGCAGAGACTGCTGGTACTTAAGTGGTTAATAGAAAAGAATTTAGTTTTGATATAAACATCAAATCAAATTAAACACTTGGAAAATGATGGCAATCCTGGCAGATATTTAATCGCTTTTGCCTGTCCTTTGCTGATGGACCGTGCACAGCAATGGTACGCAACTGACAGCTGTATGCAACTAGCCAGCGATATTGATTTGCCTTTGAAATCTAGTCTAATATTTACTAATGCAAGGTGGTAGACCAAGTACATGTTATGAAAAGATCAATGGTTTACCTGAGTTACCACGCATTGCACCAGGGCTGTGGAGTCGGTACAAAAATCGTCCGACGTGTCTGAAACCACGACTCCGACTCCAACTCCGGGTGCCCAAAATTGCTCCGACTCCTTGACTCCGACTCCACAGCCCTGCATTGCACAGTGTATACTTAGCTTTACTGCTTTAGCCAAATCACCACTTTTGCTGGATACACAAGAACAATTCAGAAAAACAAAAAAGGGATTTTTGTAATAGTGCTGGATTTACAGAGATAGTACATCATTTAATACCTCAGGTGTGGTGGTGGATAAAAGACGTTGTCTTCTTCTTCCAACACTAGGAGGGAATAAAAAAAAATTTAGTCATGAGGTAAAGAAACAAAGTACAAGGCAAAATAGCAATGTGACAGCTCTCCACACGCATTGCTGATAACATCGGTTTGCCAAGGACAAACTGCTCACACAGTTAATTGACCTCGACATTGGTTAAATCTTATCTGTAGCCATCTATTTATTGCTGTATACGATCGTTACTGTTGTCAAAACAGGAATTTCACAATTACAATATTAGCTGGAGGCACGCTGCACTGGGCAGAAGTGCATGCCTTGTCTCTGGACATCTAGTACACTAGCCAATCAGCGTCACCGCCATTCTATGGAGGTACAGACACACATGATAAAATGTATTAAAATCAGTTTAAAGAGTCTGAAGCCTTATAAAATTGCTCTTTTTAAGTTAACATTCATCTTCTGCACTATCATCCAAGCTAAAACGCTGCATCCCTGCGGCAGAACGCTGTAATTAAGCCACCCAAATCCCCTGGGCAAAATGTTGGGAGCGCTTCCTGGTAGAGCTTTGTGCTGTAGCTCTGCCTCTACTCGCATCAATCCCCGCTGATCGGCGCCTCCCCCATCCCTCTCAGTCTTCTTTCACTGTGAAAGGCGGGGGAGAAGGCGGGGAGATCCACGCGGATTGACGTGAATGGAGGCAGAGCTACAGCCGTAAGCTCTGCCTCCCCAGGCAGCAAAATCCATGACTTTGAAAGTTATGGATTTTGCCCCAGGATTTGGGGGGGTTTAATTACAGCGTTCTGCCATGGGGATGCGGCGTTTTAGCTTGGGTGATAGTGCAGAACAGTGGTCTTAAAACTAAGGCCCGCGGGCCGAATGCGGCCCCCGAGGTTTGTTTTTTTTACCGGCCCTCCGCATACAAAATGCATTACTTATAGATGCGGCCTGCTGCATCTTTAAATTTGTGGCCCAGATATAGAATAGCAGTTCTTGCACCACCCTTCCACATGGAAGCCAGAGGGCATTCATTTGCTGGCTTCTGGGTTACTGGGTGTAGAGGATGACTTGTAATAAGCATAATCACATATTTTGGACAGTGCTGTGCAGGAATGATATGGTTCCTTTACGAAGAGGAAATGGAGGGTTGTACTGCAAAAATTTCTACAGAGATTGTGTGTGTGGGTGAGATTATGCTGCAGGCTTTTACAGACCATTGGGTGACATTATGGCTAACATAAGACTTGCTATGTTAGGGTCACAATATCTGCACTGTGTTGGAGGGCATACTACCTGCACATGCTGTGTTGGAGGGCATACTACCTGCACATGCTGTGTTGGAGGGCATACTACCTGCACATGCTGTGTTGGGGGCATAAAATCTAGTCTGGTTAAATGAGGGCTGCCCATGTTAATTGGCACTGTCTACAATACCTAGGCTCAATGTTTTTCTACATCATTTTATGCATGCTCCGGCCCCTCAGCAGTCTGAAGTATGTTGACCCGGCCCTTGACTGATAGTTTGGGGACCCGTGGTGTAGAAGATGAATGTTAATTAAAAAGAGCACTTTTATAAGGCTTCAGAGTCTTTAAAAAAAAAAAAAAAAAAAGTAGAAGTAGGCAGTGGTGAACTTGCCTCCCAATAAAAAGACTCACAGTCTCAGTATCAGGCAAGAATAAAAATGTGTTTACTCCAACAATAAATTTTTGTTCTTGTCTAACATTGAGACAGTGGGTCTTTGGGTAAGTCCACACAGCCTCTTTTTAAATGGATTTTAGTACATTTTTATCCACCACTTGCACCTTTGTTCCATTAGTATCTACTCATCGACCCTGGTGGAGGGGAGTTACTCCCCCCCCCCCCTTCTACAGAGAGCAACTTTTTAACCTAAGTGAGGACAGGACAATTTCCCCACTAGCACATTCAGCGGTTGCTTATGAAGTAACCCACCTTTGTGAGTAGCATTTATATCTCTTTTATGGTTCGATAGAATTAATACACTATACTGTGCTCTCGATTGTTCGGTTTTCTAACACACACGTTCCTCTTGCCACACAGACAGAGGTAGTGGAAAGGCGGTGTTGCTGCCTCACTGTGGATAGAGGCTGGCACTGCATCCAGGTCAAGCTTCAGGTGACTGCTGATTGTCAGGTTTATCCAAAACCTGGCCAAATGAATTACTCAACTATACTAATTAAGATAAACTGTTCTTCAAATATTTTACATGCACCACCCAGTATTATGAGCATGCTGCAGTATCAACTCTATATCTCTTGCGTCTCGTGTAACAACAAGTATTGGTACATGGGTCTTCTGGGTTATAAGGAGAAATATCCACTTAAACTGTTTTCATTTTAAACGCGAACAGGTAAAGTGAATTTTTCCTTTTATAGCCTTGAAGACCATCCAAGAATGACTTATTGCTACAGGAGACAAGAGATCTGAAGAAAGAATAATGAAACATGCTCATAATACAATTGTAATAGCTACCAAATCAAGTTTAAACATAAGAACCAGTTAACATGGGAGCCTGCCAAAGTCCACGCACAGCATTTACCGTCAGGCTCCACAGTGTCCCACATTGAGATGGACAGCACTCATCTCAATGAGTTTACTGTTAATTGTGTAAGTGCTATGGTCGAACAAGTTTCCCAGAATCCGGCATGTAGCTTTCAGCATTGGCTGTGTTCAAGGTTCCGTTTTCCCCCAGGGGCTCAAAACGACAACAACCCAACAGGAAATGATGCCAAATGCTTTTCTGCTCAGTATCAGAAAAAAGTGTTTGACATCCGTGAAACGAGTCGCTGGCAGTGTGAAACAGCCTTCACAGGAGATGAACAATGCTCAATAAATTACTTAACATTGCCATGACAATGTGCCATAATCAAACTTCTACCAGATTGACAATTTTTCTGTGCAAGACTAGCTGCCCTTTAAAACATATGATATAAATGTGTGGTGGTCCCAGTTTGTCCAGATGTCTCTTTGGAGGACATGTCCAGTCATGTTCATGATTATCCGCTCACAGAGCAGGAAGACTGAGGGGAAAGGAGGGGGGCGCTTAAGCTGCCAGCACATTCACTCCGCCTCAAAAGATGCTTTCCCTGTGCTGTCTAGACTGCAGCGGGACCATGTATTGGGTGGCCAACTAACACACTCATGCAGTGCACACACAAAAATTTAATTGGTTAGACATTTGCTTAACACCATATTTAGTACAAGGCAGATGGCTGAAATTTGATTGAAAAATCAACCAAAGTAATTGCTACTACCCATAGATTTCCAATCATGGAGATATCAATGGCTTGCTGGATCAGGAATCTATTGAATAGCTTATAGCCATTTTACAGAGTCAAGAAAATAAGATGCCAGCATGATATATTTTTTCCCCGTATACTGCCACCGGAATGGTGCTTTACAGAAATGGCCAGTCAGCTAAGATAACCATTTTTTTTTCCTCCCTTTACAAAAGTAATGTTCATGAGTCTTGCAGTATATAAGCTTTCATTAGATTCTGATGAAACCCTTAATTTTGATTAGAACATAAGAAATCAACCCTTTTGTATCTACAAGGAACCAAAACCACATTTAGCTGAAGAAAAAAATCCATGAACCATCAGCTGACAAACCTGTACAGTATATTTTGCAAATGAGCTTTCATTCCTATTGATCATACAGAAGTCTACTATACTGCTCCAGCTATCATTGATTATGTAATCTTCCACACAGAAGGAAATTCTAAAGTTATATAGAATAGGACATACAGGTAGCAATAACAAGACAGTACAGCTCAACTCCACTCCCCCATTGTTATGATGACCACAGATATGACATCTGACCGACAAGATAGTTAGCACACATCACAAACACACAAGGAAGATACTGCTGCCACCAGCATAGGGGCTCAGGCACAAGATCCAGCCATAGTCAGACTCCGTGTGAGCAGTCCTTTTTATAAAGTTGACAGTTCTCTACAAGTGGAGAACAAGTTTGCTGTACACTATGCAACGCTTATCAAGTAAGCTACACAAATCTGTATCAAAAATTGATATGGGAATATAAATATCACTTTGCATTGCTGGATTTTGCACTGCTTAAAACCATGCTAACTGATCATCCACATTCCAATAGAGGAACATTATCAATGTTTAATTAAACAAACTATATATAAAGTAGCCTAGTTCTGATAGGCTTCCATTGTACTTGACATTTTAGTCAAATAGAACTTCTAATCTTATGTAGGTCACATCATATCTGCCTGATAAACCAGGACTGGATGAGACTCTTGTGTATCTACAGACAGCTCTCTGCAGTTGTGAAAAAATGAAACACAGTAACCAGTAATTTATTGAGCTCCCCTGATATCCTGGCAGAGCCATGTATGCCAGGTGGTCACAGCAGAGATGGCTGGATGCGAGTCCTCAGTCCTGACATCACACATCTATAGAGCCCCCTCCCAGCATTGAAGTGTAAACAAGGGTTGAATTGATCACCTTTCTCCACGTGGGGTCTGTTCTCTGGTGATAAGGACAGTGACCACAGCGGCGGTGCGCAATATCGCAGGATGGGTGATCGGTTGACAGCCTTGAGCTCATGTTAATCATCGTCTGCGTCTCTAGCAAAACGACTGAAGGACAAACAGAGCGTCGTAGTATTATATACCACGTCGATGGGCCAATGACAGAACCGAAGTGTAGAGCGTCACACCAAGCCGGCTCCGGCCAATCGGATGCCTTCTCTGCCTCTCACTTTACGGCAGTACGTCATGGAAGTCCCCTACAGGACTACACAGCATGAAGGACACAAAGCAACGTGCGCATGCGCAAAGGGATGGAAGAGAGGCTCGAAACGCACACAGGGCGGGCATTGGTTTCCGCAGGCGGGGCCAGAGACTCTATTTGGGCTTCACTGATAAACGGAAGTGTTCCGTTGGAAGTCACGAGCTTGGAATGACTCATAGAGGATGATGCAATGGCTGGCAAGCAGTGTCCAATCCTGAACGAGGCAGCCTAAAGGGACTTCCCAAGACAGCTTCACCTTCACCCTCCCACTTTCTGCTGGCGGAGTTGTTATTGAACGGCTCGAGAGGCCAACCAATAGGAGGATATCTGCTGGATTATGATCTTCAGTCTCTGTAGTTCACTTTTTATATTAAATAATCACGTGACCACATCCCTTCAAGCAAAGCGAACATGTGAAATGTTAATACAGTAATGTTGCTGTTATATAATTGGCCCTTGTCTGCCCTCAATGTTATTTTTTTGTTACTTTGTATGTAGTGAGACTTCAGTGTGACTTATGAAGTGTATCTAGAGTACTTATAAAATGTATCTGCCTCAGCAAAGGGGTGTACTAAGGCATGCTTGTTATCTGAAGGCATTGGGACTCAGTCCCGCAGGAGACATGTAACGATAGGTGTCAGCAACCAGAGAGAGAATCTGATCCTTGGCGATCTGCAGTATAGCCAAGAATACAGATATCCCTGATTATTGGGGATCTGCAGAATCGCCAATAATCAGATATGACTAACCTCTAGACACCTGAGAGTGTAAGTGTTTTGGTGCAACAGTAACCTTTGGACCACCGGGGTAGCAGGTGGTCCAATAAGTAGAGAAGACTCTACTGCAGTCAAGGACACCTGGAGAGGGTATTCCTAGTCTGGGATGTGAGGGCCGTGATCTCAACACACTGGAACTATGCTAGAGAATAACACAGATGATATACAGCAACTGGCTAAGTGTGGATTCCCAGGTCCACCTGGTTCCACCACACTGAAGGATCAGACTAAGGTCTGAGTGCTAACACGTAAGCATTCACAACGCCAGACAACCAGCAACTGAACAGCAGGAGATATATATAGTAAAAGCGCCACAGCGCCGCCCAGTTCCTATCAACCAATCACTGACTGAGCAGGGATCAGCTGACCGCCCTGATCAGCTGATCTTCCTCCTATTGGTATAAAGAGCTTGTCTTGCAGCGCGCGCGTAGCTCTCCATCTGTGTGCACTACTAGTTCCAGACAGCCCAGACCCATGTTGCTGCGGGGAACCCGCCTCACTGGATGCGAAATCCGCCGCCTTACCATCAGAACACGCGGCGTTCCCCACGCCATCCTTCCCATGTGCACCATTAGTTCCAGACAACCCAGGCGCATGCCGACGCGGACAAACCGCCGCGTCAGACGCAGAATCAGCCGCCTTACTGTCAGAACACGCGGCGGCTTTTCCGCTATTCATCACAGTACCCCCCCTCGAGGAGTGGACTCCGGACACTTTCCACCAGGCTTTCCAGGATGTGAATCATGGAACTCTTTCTTCAAATCCTCCGCATGCATGCGGCAATCTGGCACCCAAGATCTCTCCTCTATGCCATATCCTTTCCAGTGGACTAGATATTGCACGGAATTCTGCACCAGGCGAGAATCCAGAATCTTTTCAATCTCATACTCTGGTTGGTCATCCACCAACACAGGGGGGGGGGGGGGGGAGAGGAGTCCACCTGCACAGCTGGTATCAAAAGGGACACATGGAATGATCTCACACCTTTCATGCTGGGTGGGAGATCAACAGCATATGTGACATTATTAATCTTCTTGACCACTGGAAATGGTCCTATAAATTTAGGACCTAGCTTGGGTGACAATTGTTTCAACGCCAAATGACGAGTGGATACCCACACCAGATCTCCAGGGAAAATCTCCACTCTACAAACCGATGTTTATCTGCCTGCTTCTTTTGGGTTTGGAAAGCTTTCCCTAGGTTCCTCTTAACCATTCCCCAAATCTCTTTCAAGGCCTTCTGCCAGTCCTCCAGAGCTGGAAAAGGAGTTGATGCAACTGGCAAAGGAGCAAACTTAGGTGATCTCCCTGACACCACTTGAAAAGGGGAATACCCAGAAGAAGAGCTCTTCAGATTGTTGTGCGCAAACTCTGCAAACGGCAAAGATTTTACCCAATTGGTTTGCGCATCAGCAACATAGCACCTGAGAAATTGTTCCAGGGATTGGTTAACTCGCTCGGTCTGGCCATTGGTCTGAGGGTGGTAGCCTGATGAGAATGCGAGTTCCATGTCTAATTAATGGCAAAAGGCCCTCCAGAATTTTGAAACAAATTGGACTCCCCGATCTGACACTACATCTTCCGGAATGCCATGCAGCCGGAAGATATGCTGGATGAAGAGATCAGCCAGTTCCTGGGCCGAGGGGAGTCCTTTCAGAGGGATAAAGTGCGCCATCTTACTGAAACGATCCACTACCACCCAAATGATCGACTTGCCTTCAGACCGAGGGAGTTCACCCACAAAATCCATGGAAATATGAGTCCAAGGTTCATTGTGGACTGGCAAAGACTGTAATGTGCCCACGGGGCCTGACGAGAGGGCTTACTCCTCGCACAGGTTGTGCACTCCCTTACAAATTCCTTGCAATCAGACACCAAACTAGGCCACCAGGCACATCTAGCCAGTAGATCCTGAGTTCTGGTGGCCCCAGGATGACCGGCATTCTTGTGAGAATGAAAAAACTGTAGAATGTGTAACCGAAAGGGCAGTGGCACAAACATGACTCCCTCTGGCTTCCCCTCTGGAACATCCTGTTGATAGGGACTCAAAGTGCTTGCCCAATCTCTCCAAGTCTCAGTGGCTGCCAGGACTACCTTTGGGGGCAGGATAGTCTCCGGATCGACAGACTGCACTGACTCGGGCTCAAAACACCTAGAGAGCGCATCGGCCTTGATATTCTTACTTCCGGGAGTATACGTGATTATAAATCTGGCAAAAAACAGGGACCACCGGGCCTGACGGGGGCTAAGTCTCTTAGCCCATCGATATACTCCAAATTCTTATGGTCTGTGTAAACCGTGATAACATGTTCTGCACCCTCCAGCAAGTGTCGCCATTTCTTAAAAGCTAATTTGATGGCTAGGAGGTCCCGGTTGCCGATGTTATAATTTTTCTCGGCAGGTGAAAATCTAAGAGAAAAGTAAGCGCATGGATGTAACTTGCCCTGTAATCCTGACCTCTGTGACAACACCGCTCCTACCCCCACCTCTGAGGCATCAACCTCCACAATGAAGGGAAAGGCGACGTCAACATGCCTCAGTATTGGGGCAGAACAGAACAACTTCTTTAGAGTCGAGAAGGCCGCATGAGCCTCAGGTGACCAATGACGAGTATCAGCCCCTTTCTTAGTGAGACTGGTGAGAGGGGAGATGATGGTAGAGTACCCTTTAATAAATCTTCTGTAGTAATTGGCAAACCCCAGGAACCTCTGGAGTGCCTTCAGCCCCACGGGTTGAGGCCAGTCCAGGACAGCCGAAAACTTCCCTGGGTCCATCGAGAGACCAGAAGTGGAGATGATGTAACCTAGGAAGGCTACCGACTCTACCTCAAAGAGGCATTTCTCTAGTTTGGCATACAGCTGATTCTGTCGTAACCTCTCCAATACCCATTTGACATGCTTGCGATGTGCAGCGAGGTTGGACGAAAAGATTAGTATATCGTCCAAATAAACCAGAACAAACTTCCCCAACACTTACCTGAATACTTCATTGATTAACTCCTGGAAGACGGCGGGCGCATTGCACAACCCGAAGGGCATCACCAGGTATTCGTAATGCCCATCGGGTGTGTTAAAGGCCGTCTTCCATTCGTCTCCATCTCTGATGCAAACCAGATTGTATGCACCCCTGAGATCTAGCTTAGAAAAAATCTTGGTGTTGGTCACAAGTGTGAATAAATCGTCAATCAATGGTAAAGGGTAGCAATTTTTCACAGTGATCTTATTCAGTCCTCTGTAATCAATACAGGGGCGAAGACCTCCGTCTTTTTTCTTCACAAAAAAAAAACCTGCTCCTGCTGGTGACCGAGAGGGACGTATGAACCCTTTCACCAAGTTTTCCCTGATGTATTCCTGCATAGCTAGCTTCTCTGGCCCAGATAGATTATAAAGATGACCTCTGGGCAGCATACAACCAGATCTCAGATCGATAGGACAATCAAAGGCACGATGAGGGGGAAGTTTGTCTGCTGACTTTGGGCAAAAGACATCAGCAAATTCTGCGTATTGTCTTGGTACACCTTCAACCTGAACGTTTATATTACCCAGGGTTACTTTCGCTAAACAATGATGATCACAGTGGGACGACCAGCTCGTAAGCTGACTCATAACCCAGTCTATTTGAGGTGAGTGGATTTGTAACCAGGGCATGCCAAGAATGACGGTAGAGCTGGCCATATGCAAGACCAGAAATTGCAAACTCTCCCCATGTAAGACCCCCACCTTGAGATGCACATTAGGAGTCTGGGACAATCAGACTCTGCAGAGGAGAATCATCTACCGCGGTGACCAAGATTGGTTGATTCAAGGGAAGCATAGGTATACCCAAACTTTTAGCAAACTCGTAATCGAAAAAATTAGCTGCTGAACCAGAATCAATAAAGGCTTCCGTAGAAGCGATCTGACCCTCCCATGTGACCGAACAAGGGAGTAACAGGCGATCATTATGTAGAGGTAAAGACTGCGCGCCCAGGGTATTACCTCTGACTACACCTAGGCGGCAGCGTTTCCCGACTTCTTGGGACAGTTTCGCACTACATGACCCCCCTCTGCACAGTATAGACAAAGCTGCTCTGTCTTCCTACGATTCCTCTCGGAACGAGTTAATTTGGAGTGACCAATTTGCATTGGCTCAGGTGGCGGTGAGGTAGGTGTAGATGTGGCATAGGAGACATATCTGACCCTGTCTTTACCACGGGTTTGCTTTTGGTATCGTAACCGACGATCCACACGCACTGCCAGAGAGATTGCTTCCTCAAGTGTCTTAGGTTCAGGGTATCCCAACATCAGCACCGAAACTGCGTCTGACAACCCCGATAAAAAACAATCTAGTAGTGCAAAAGCCCTCCACCTAGCCGAGACTGACCACTTCCTGAACTCAGCTGCCTAGACCTCCACTGGATCCTTGCCTTGACGCAAGGTCTTTAGCTTCCGCTCAGAGGTAGACGCAATGTCTGGGTCGTCATAAATTATGGCCATGGCCTTAAAAAATTCTTTGACTGACCCAAGTGCTTCATGCCCTGTTGGTAAATTATACGCCCAGGTTTGAGCATCCCCTGAGAGTAAGGTTTTGATAAAGGTAATTCTCTGTGCCTCTGTCCCTGACAGATTAGGCCTCAATTCAAAATATGACATCACACGATTCTTAAAAGTCAGATCTATGGCCAGAAAACTTTTCCGGTACAGACATTCTCAAGTCTGTGACTGAAGGGGGTCGCACTGAATTGACAGTCGTCTGTAGGACTTGTAGTGACCCAGATAAAGCAGAGATCTGGGCCTGCTGTCCGTCCATCATTCTGATGAGATTTTCCACCGAGGTGGTGAGTGTGTCCAGACGAGTGCTAAGTGCTTCCATGTTGTTTTGGTCTGGCGTTCTGTAACGATAGGTGTCAGCAACCAGAGAGAGAATCTGATCCTTGGCGATCTGCAGTATCCCCAAGAATACAGATATACCTGATTATTGAAGATCTGCAGAATCGCCAATAATCAGATATGACTAACCTCTAGACACCTGAGAGTGTAAGTGTTTTAGTGCAACAGTAACCTTTGGACCACCGGGGTAGCAGGTGGTCCTATAAGTAGAGAAGACTCTACTGCAGTCAAGGACACCTGGAGAGGGAGTCCCTGACTGATAAGAAACAGTGTCCCCTCTGTAGAGCCAGGGGACCCCTGCGGAAAGGCTGGACACCCTGCGGGGGGGGGTGACAGCCAGAAGGTCAGGCAGGCCGGGTCGGCAACAGAGAATCAGATATGCAAGGTACCAAATCAGGGATCAGAAGAATAGTCAGGAACGCTATAGGTCATAACAGATAACAGAACAAGGCCTAGTCTGAGGTGTGAGGTCCGTGATCTCAACACCCTGGAACTATGCTAGAGAATAACACAGATGATATACAGTATTCCTAGTCTGGGGTGTGAGGGCCGTGATCTCAACACCCTGGAACTATGCTAGAGAATAACACAAATGATATACAGCAACTGGCTAAGTGTGGATTCCCAGGTCCACCTGGTTCCACCACACTGAAGGATCAGACTAAGGTCTGAGTGCTAACACATAAGCATTCGCAACGCCAGACAACCAGCAACTGAACAGCAGGAGATATATATAGTAAAAGCGCCACAGCGCCGCCCAGTTCCTATCAACCAATCACTGACTGAACAGGGATCAGCTGACCGCCCTGATCAGCTTATCTTCCTCCTATTGGTATAAAGAGCTTGTCTTGCAGCGCGCGCGCGCTTAGCTCTCCATCTGTGTGCACTACTAGTTCCAGACAGCCCAGATACATGTTGCTGCAGGGAACCCGCCGCACTGGACGCGGAATCCGCCACCTTACCGTCAGAATAATAATAATAATTCCTTTTTTTGTATAGCGCCTTTCTCCTGTCGGACTCAAAGCGCTTGCGAGGCAGCCACTAGAGCGCACTCAGTAGACAGTAGCAGTGTTAGGGAGTCTTGCCCAAAGAACTCCTTACTGAATAGGTGCTGGCTTACTGAGTAGGAAGAACCAGGATTTGAACCCAGGACTCCTACATCAGAGGCAGAGCCCTTAACCATTACACTTTCCAGAACACGCGGCGGTCCCCACGCCATCCTTCCCATGTGCACCATTAGTTCCAGACAACCCAGACGCATGCCGACGCGGACAAACCGCCGCGTCAAACGCGGAATCAGCCGCCTTACTGTCAGAACACGCGGCGGCTTTTCCGCTATTCATCACAAGACAGTTATGGAGCTTCGGGAGGAGGGATGGCACATGATTGCGTGGCATCCAGCAGAAGGGCTAAGGAGTAGAATAGACTTTCCTGCCTAGATGGGGAAGGTGGAAGTGCTTGTTATGGGGTTAGGGGAGTTGGTTCTACTTGGTATGAGAGACAGCGGCCACTTTTGTTAAAGTGTTTGGAAAGAGAATAACAACATTTGTAAAGCGCTTTTCTCCCATAGGCCCTTAAAGTGCATAAGCATGGCTCAGACCAGTTTTTGATTGGTAAATTGTGGTATGTAGGAATAATTCTATAAGTCTGTGAATGCCAGGCTAAACTGTTGGCTTTTCAGTCTTGATTTGAATAACTCCAGGGATGGAGCTGTCTTTACCATGTGTGGTAGGAATTCCAAAGGGTAGGGGCAGCATGACAGAAAGCTCTGGCACGGAAGGTTTTGAGGTGCACTCTGGGATTGACTAAGTTTATGGATCCTAGTGATTTGAGGTTGTGAGAAGTGTGCAGTTTTAGCAAGTCCTTCATGTATCCAGGGCCAAAATTGTATAGGGATTTGAACAGTCCAATCTTGAAAAGTATTCTCCATTTTACAGATAGCCAGTGCAGTGATAGAAGAATCTGTGTAATGTAACAGTGGCGAGGTTGGTTTGTTAGCAATCCGGCAGCAGCACTCTGTACTAGTTGCAGGCGGTACAGGTCCTTGGTTGGGAGGCCTGCATAGAGGGCATTTTAGTAGTCTAGCCCTGATTTGATGAAGGCGTAAACTGGGGTTAGAAGATCCTCTGGGGGAATGTTGGCTGCCCTTTCTATTTGACCCCACAGGGGTCACCACAGGAGGAGGGCCGCCATCAAGGTTTTGTTGGGCTTCAGGATTTGTAGCCATGACACTGCTCTCTGAGAATAACAGTGAGGGCTTGTTCACACCTAGGGTCGTTTTTTCTTTTTTTTCTTTTTTTTTTTTAAGCGCCGGCGATTTGCAAAATTGCCCCTGTGTAATGATTCCCTATGAGAGAGTTCACATCTGAGCGGTTCGTTTCCGATCCAATTTTGCTACAGTGAAAGGTACAAGAAAAGTGCAAAATGCTCACAAAATCGCTTTGTGCAGTGTTTGCGTTCGCGCTTTGATGAATAAATACATTGTATTCATTTCCGGGTCAAAGAGTTCAATTCCTGACTTGTTTCAGGAAGTGAAAAAAACAAATCACTCTGCAAAAGTGCTTTACACAAAATTGAAGTGCGCAGGTAAGAGCCAGGAGGGAAAAAAACACGCAAAAAATCGATGTGAACAAAACCTGAGGGAACTATGCATGCTACAATAAGTATGTATTATGAAAGATACATTTGTTTCTGGAAACAAATATGGTGACACAGTAATGGGCTATAAGTAATAATAATAATAATGGCAGTATTTGTATAGCGCCTTTCTCCTGTCGGACTCAAAGCGCTTGCGAGGCAGCCACTAGAGCGCACTCAGTAGGCAGTAGCAGTGTTAGGGAGTCTTGCCCAATGAACTCCTTACTGAATTACTGGCTTACTGAACAGGCAGAGCCGAGATTCGAACCCAGGTCTCCCATGTCAGAGGCAGAGCCCTTAACCAGTACACCATCCAGCCACTGTAGAGGGTAATGCCACTAAAAGTGCTGTTATTCATGGTTTATAAACCGTTACCGATTATGTTTCACACAGTCCACTGTTCTCTAGGCACATTCTAATGCAGAAAGAATGTGCTGTAGAACAACCAAGATGCTGCTTTGCATATTATTCTTTTGAGTATGTTGCCCATGGTGCTGCCATTCCTCTGACACTATGGGCATTGATGTCCTTAGGAGCAAGGAGATATAATATTTATTTTTTCTGAATAAAGGTGATTCCTCTGGTTGATACTACATGACCCTTTTTGGGGCCTTGGACTATAATAAAAAGATCACTTTCTGACGTTTTGAGAAATTGAAAGATTTTTCATAGCTGTTTCCCCATCTGATTGTCATTTTTAAATGAAATGATCTGGAAAGAAGGGTAGTATCATCATTTAATGAAAAGATGTTCTAGAGATCTTTGGAATTAACTTTAACATAACATGGTGCCCATACATGATACAATTTTTTTTCATTTTTTGGCGATTTGGATACTTTAGTTCAATTATTCAGCTAAAATTGAAAAAATGTCATCGTTGTTTTTGAGGTACCATACACAAACATTCATTTTGTCATAAAATCCAGAAAAAAATTATTGAATATAAAGATTTTTTCCAACATGTCCGATAATTGTTCGTCTTTCCTTGATCAAAAAAGAAAAAATATATATTTTCGATCGTTTTGGTTGAATAAATAGGGAAAAAAGGCAAATGTTTTTATTGTACTGTGCATGAGCACCATAAGGGCCGCTCTGAAAATAAAGGTTTAAGATTTCAAAAAAAAAAAAAAGTGATACCATCTGGGGAGGAAAGGCTTTTGGGGGTTCTGATTTTCATAATGGCCTGTTATTATTAATGCATAAGTGACCCAATGGATACTAGAGCTATGCGGGCTGAAAGTTGAGTTTTTTTATGCTGCAACACCTTTTTTTTTTTTCCTGAACAGGGTCAAATTCAGATCTTTGACTCCTTAGAAACAATTGTTTTGGGTTGAAGAAATCTGAGAGTCAAGCTGAAAGCAACATTGCCTTCTTTAACGTTTACCTGAGATGTCCAGATAAAGATTTAACCCTTTCCACTCAGTTTTTTTCCTAAAGGGAGTTGTTTCCACTCTGAGGTTTTTTTCTTTACAGAAATGCACTCTCCCTATTACTCTCTCTCCCATTCTTATATGGAACAGAACATAGTAACATGGTATATCTTATTTTAAAGAACACATTATAACGTTTAATTTCATACCTTATTTGGACAGTTTGGTGTCTTCTATTGGCTAGTAGCAGTGACGTTGGCCAAAGTATGGTACATTTTAAAGCAATTTCCTGGGTGTAATCCTGGCCTGCGTGAGCAAGTTTCGCAATAATAGGTGGTTTTTTCGCCTGCTGCCTGATGTCTTCCTGTCACTGCACACTGTGCAATCTTTGGTGTTTCGATTGGGCATATTAGCAATAAAATGCTGGATACCATTTAGACGCTCCTCCACGTCCAATGAAGAAGGGCGGCCATATCTCCGCTGAGGCCTAGAGGCTCGTTGTTTGCGAACCAACTCAAGAATTAGGTTCTTGCGGTAGCTGAAATGATCCTTTGGTTCATGTGGATGCAACTGGTTGTAAATTATGAAGCTATTCACTACTGCCAGCTCCAACAACCAAAAAGGGGTCTTCCTCCACCACTTCAGTGACTTCCTGTTGAAAAAGTAACTATTGGTATAATGATCAAATCGGTCAACCGTTCCCATGTGTTTAGTATATTCTACGACTGCTGTGGGCTTCTCAACATTTTCAGTCACTCTGCCTTTCATTCTTCTCTGCTGTGTCGCTGTAGTAGCAGGGTAGAAAGTGCTAAGCATGTGTATAATACGCTTATCCTTCCATGCCAATACCATCTCTTCACTGTCAAGTTTCCAAGCAAGAACTTCACAACTCTTCAGTTTCAACTTTTTTATTTCACTTGGTAGACCTTTATGATTGGGCATGACCGTTCCAGTTATGTTAATTTTTTCTTATAGTAACTCTTGTGCCAATATGTGACCAGTATAAAATCGATCTGTAAATAAATGGTATCCATGTCCAGGAGTGGCTTGTTTCAGATTTGTACAAAGATGAAGGACAATGCGAGCTGAAAATGGCAAGTCTGGCCTTGGCAAACTTTCTGTAGTTGCAGAACCATAATACGGTTCAAACGCAAAGAGGTATCCAGTCTCACAATCAGCCATAGAAAACACTTGTAGCCCCCACTTGCTTGGTTTATGAGGATTGTACATATTGTACTTTGATCTTCCTTTGAAACTAATTGTGCTTTCATCAATTACTACATTCCTATGGGGTACAAACAGACTTCTGCATCTTTCTTTCATATGGTCTGTCAAGTTCCTGACCGTCCAACCCCTAGTTTGAGGGCCTTCTTGACCACTGATGGGTGGAGAAAAATGTAGCATCCAATGAATCTGACTAAATCGCTTACGAGAAAAAATATCTCAAAAAGGGGGTGTAATTGATCCACCAAGTTGAGAAAAAAATCCTGGATAGATCCCCTTTCTTGCAGTGCCATCCTAAGAATTCCAGTATGCGATTATTTCCTGCATATTAACATCAGTCCAGCTCCGCCAGATGGATCTGGGTGAAGGTCTATTTTCTAACTTCTTTTTTGCATAATCATTTGTTTCATTAATAATTTCTTATAATAGGGCCGGTGTGTTAAAAAATAAATAAATAAATAATTAAAAAAAAAAAAAAGCTAAAAAAACCCACGGACAGTTTCTGGAACATTAGCTGCAGGCAGTTGTACCCCTGCATTACACACAGTAAAAGGAAAATTATGCAGCAAGCAGTCACTGGTAGGAGAGAAGCTTGCCCATTTTCTGTGATCACCATCACCCTCCCCACTTTCAGCAGCTTCCCCACCTTCATCAGCCTCATCAATATGAGTGTCATCACTATAGCAATAATCATCATCATCAGTGACAGTATAGCCACTGTCATCTCCAGAATCCTGCACATCTGATTCTGTGCGGCTGTCCTCCATAATCCGCTGTGCCACCTCAGCCGCTGTCATTTTTCTTTTACCTGCTGCAGAGGATGCCTTTGCTCCGCTCTGTAAGGAATCTTCAAAAAAAACCCTGGAAGGGATCTGCCAGGTATCTGCAAGAAAGAACCTAAAAGGGATCTGCAAGGATTGTGGAAGAAGTAATCTGCCAGGAAACTGCAAAAAAGACCCTGCAGAAAAGCTGCTACAATCAGCAACAAAAAAGCAGAATTGATTCTGCCACTTCCTGCCAGTGCTGATCGCGCACTTCCGGTTTAGGGGAGGGGGGTACCACCTGTGTGGGCACATAGTCTTACATGCCCACTAAACATGGGGAGAGAGATCGGGCTTTGCTGGGGGCCAGATGTGCTGCAAACCGCCGCTGAAATAATGTCCCGTATAGCGGGACATACAACAGGAACGGGAAATTTGCGATGTCCCGCTATGCGGGACATACGAGTGGAAAGGGTTAATTCTTACCCAGGGCTTCCTCTAGCCCCATGATCACCGATCAGTGGTGGGCTTTTGAGTAGTTTACTACTCAAATTCAGAGTTCCAGTGAGTCATGGAACGCAGCTTTCATTACGCGTAATGGAACACAGACGTCCCCGAAGACTTCTGGGTAAGTTAACTACCCACTGCCTGTGGTCACAGGTAGAGTCAGACTTCATTTGAATTCCGAATTCGAGTAGTAAACTACTCAAAGCCCACCACTGTCACCGATGTATCCCTCGCCATCCTCCTGAGTGTTTCCGTTTGCCTGGTATTGGTCCCGGTAATCTGGCTCAGTCGCGCCAGTCCGTGCACGCGAAGAAGGGCCGACTGGCGTGACTGAGCCAGATTACCGGGACCAATACCAGGCAATGGAGGCACTCTGATGGATTGCAAGGGATGCATTGGTGATCATGGGGCTGTAGGAAGCCCTGGGCAAGTATAAAATCTTTTTATTTTGCCCTCTCAGGTTTACTTTAAGTGCTAGTGGGCATTTGAAAAGTTTGGATTTTTTTATTTTGCAATTGAGTCAGTAAATGGAACAAGAACTTAATGCTTACAATTATATAGCTAAGACTTGGCACCAATCCTCTATTATTATTATTATTATTATTAATAATAATATCACTGGGCACAAGATGAAGGTTTAGACAATTCCCTTAAAACATTTATGTCTGTAGTGTTGTTCATTGGAAGGTAAGAGGTGGCGTGCAGATGGCTTGCGCCATAACCCTTGATAACTGGATCAAACAAATAAACACAGCTTAAAGGTGGCCACACACGATACAATAAAATGATCCGATTTTACGGCAATTCGATAAAAACGATCGGATGTGAGAGAACGTGGAAAAGCCGCCGCATGTACTGATAGCAAGGCCGCTGGTTCCGCGTCCAGTGTGGCAGTTTGTACGCAGCAACATGCGTCTGGTGTGGCTGGGTCTGTTAGTTCACACAGATTCAGGAATACGCGCGCGCATTGAGAGGCAGAACTTTTATGACGGCCAAGGGGGGGATCAGCTGACCAGGCTGGTCAGCTGACCTCAGAGCAAGTAGCTATTGGTCTATCACTTGGGGGTGGCGCCAGAGAACGCTACTCTATATATATTTACTGCGGGACAGTCACAAGTTGTCTGCCGTTGCGAACACTACGTGGAAGCACTCAGCCCTTAGTCAGATCCAACAGTGTGTTTGAACCAGGAGGACCTGGGAATTCACACTGAGCCAGATTACTACTGTGTATTATTGTGTTATACTTCAGACTAGTTCCAGGGTGTTGAGACCACGGACCTCACACCCAAGATTAGGGAACTTGTGTATCATTCTGTTATACATCAACTAGTTCCAGGGTGTAGAGACCACGGACCTCACACCCAAGATTAGGGAACTTGTGTATCATTCTGTTATCCATCAGACTAGTTCCAGGGTGTAGAGACCACGGACCTCACACCCAAGACTAGGCATTGTTTGATATCTGTTATGACCTATTGCTTTCCTGACTACCTCTCCGCTCGCTGATTCGGTACCAGGCATATCTGATCTTCTGTTGCCAACCCTGCCTGCCTTGGATACCGGATCAGCCTTCTGTCTTTGTACTTTGTTTGTCTGTGTGTTGCCGACCTGGCTTGCCTGACCTCGAGAGCTATCTCTCTCCTTTAGGAGATAGTCTCCAGATCAGCTAGTGACATCCACCTTCAGGTGTTACTCACTTACTGGTCCTTCCTACCTTCAGCCTGAAACTCCACCCCTTGGAAGATCTCAGGCTGCTGGAAGGTTCTCGTGCTTCTCAAAAGAGCAGTGTTGCCCACACTGCCAAGGATCACCTGCTCATCAGGTGGATTACTCAAAGTAAATACTGTTGCACCAAACACTCACGATATATACAGGTGTCCAGAGGTTAGTACTATATCTGTATTATTGGTGATTCTGCAGATCATCAATAATCAGGTATATATCTGTATTCTTGGTGATACTGCAGATCACCAATAATCAGATTCTCTCTGTGTGCTGACACCGATCGTTACATCGGATCTCTCGAAAAAATCGAAAGCTTTTTTTTCATTCGACTGAAAAATCCGATCGGATTTCCCGTTTTTTTTCGATTTTTATCTATCCGGAATGCCAGATATTTTTCTTCAATTTCTCTAAAGATTGTATGGTGTGTGTTAGATTAGATTGTCAATGTATTAATATACACTCCCAAGCAATATTCTCAGAGTTTGTAATTATTTTTATTTTAATTGGGGAAAAATTGAACATAGGTGTGTGGTACATTGGTCCATATTTTTTGAAATGTTACAACCCGTCAGAAAAGCACCTACTTCATTACAATGTCTGCTGTAAATTTTGTACTACCACGCTGAGATTTCGAAGCATTCCTTCCAAATGTGCATTATATAAAATGATGTATGCTGTCTTTGCTAGACAAAATGTATATACGTTATATTGTATCAATGTTTCTGCCTTGTCTGAAATCTTTAATAAACTATGTTTTTTTTGGTTAAAAAAAAAAATGATCACTGGTCATTTAGTGCTGATACATTTCCTGCAGTGCTGCTTTATTTAGGTGCATGGCATCATGAAAAAAGAAAATTATGTATACATTTTGCGGTAGAATGCATAAATCTGCTTGTCTAGGCTTAGGTCGTCGCAGGCTCTTCCAACAAGACAATGTCCCAAAGCATAAATCGAAATTAGCCCAATCGTTCCTCAAGGATAGATACCAAAACCAAGATACTGAAGTGGCCCATACAGAGCCCAAACATCAATCCTATTGTGAATCTGTTTTGGTGCTCAAAGTAAATGTCCATGCTTGGAAACCATGCTATTAGGACAAGCTAGAACTGTTTGCAATGGAAGAATGAGCTAAAATCCCTCAGGAGACCTGTGCGAACCTAGTAAAGAATTATCCTAAGACAATGGCCTCGATTCATAAAAGTGCTGTCGGTAAGGTAAATCCGTGCGGGGAAACACCGCTGTCTGTATTTCAGCCTTCTGGGTGGTCATTCATAAAAATGTTTCTAGTTGTGATAGGAGTGCGGAGATATTCCGCTGTAGGCTAGCGTTGGGCTGTCGGTAGGCATGCGGAAACAGGAGAAACTGGCCGAGTCCCTCCGTGCGGTGTTCTTTCTGCTGCTGCTTGGGAGGTCTGTCCCATTCACTGCAATGTACTCCGCACACTTCTCGCCACATCCGAGGTAGCGGTAATCCTCGTCTGCATACCGCTTCCTCTAATCTTTATGAATTGACATTTGGTACTTTTGTTAAGATAATCACCACACAAGGCGGTGATTTATCGCTCTTCTCAGGAATGCCGGCTTTTCATGCGGAAAAAGCCTTTATGAATACAGATTTTGCTATGTGGTCGGTAAAGTGAGCTGTTTTCAGCATTTCCGCATGCGGGAATGCTTTATGAATTGAGGCCATCGTCGGTTGTGGCACAGAAAGAATACATACACTATTGACTATTAATAACCAGGGGGCTAATAATTTTGGATGTCTCATTTTGGCCCTTTCTTGTTTCAACTCAATGGCCCCTATTCAATTAACTTTTTCTTCTGAGTTTTCTTCAGGCTGGGTGCACAAACAACAGAACGTGAAAGGTCGCGTTTTCTGTTGTGCGTTTTTTGGTTTTTTTTTTGTTTTTTGTGTGTGCGTTTTTAGTGCGTTTACATTTTTTCTGCATATGCGGTTTTCTAGCGTTTTGAGTGCGTTTTCATGCATTTGCAGTTTGCATATACAATGTATGCATTTTTATATTGCATTTTATGCAAATCACTAAGAAGACAACAGGAAGCAGAAATGTATCACAAAACAATTTTTTTTGAAAAAACACATATAAAAACGCACGCATACAAAAAGCATATGCGTTTTTTTTATAAGCGTTTTCTCATGCAGCCCATAAACTTCCATTAGCAGCAAAAACGCAGCGTTTTCCGCAGCGCTTGCGGTTCTGCTAAGTGTGCACCTAGCCTCAAGGGGATATTTTCACACCTTCTCAATAAAAAGCCTTTAAGGCCACCAGCAAGCAAGAAAATGCTAAAAATGATTTTAATGGTACTTTGCAAAAGAAAATATACCAACAAATAAGTGAAAAGTTATTTCAAAGAGAAGGTGAAAAATTATTTTTTAGGAGAAAACTTAGTAGATAAGTTGAATTGAATAGGAGCATTGCATCAACAAAATATTTTAATTAAACTTTGTGGATCGGCCTCAATTCACTAAGCTTTTCTCCTGTCTTTAATAACGTTTCTAGAGTTATCACCATGGTGATCAGGCATGTAGTATTCCGCAAACATTTTACCTCAGGCAAACCTAAAGTTAACTCTTCAATCCTTTAAAATAACTCCAGAATTCTATAGTTAAAGTAGCCATACACTGGTCGATTTGCCATCAGATTCGACCAACAGATAGATCCCTCTCTGATCGAATCTGATCAGAGAGGGATCGTATGGCTACCTTTACTGCAAACAGATTGTGAATCGATTTCAGCCTGAAACCATTCACAATCTGTTGTGGTGGTGCTCCCCCCCCCCCCAGCATACATTACCTGCTCCACCGACGCGACTGCCCCCGGTCACCGCTGCTCCGTCTCCGCTCTGGTCTCCGGCCCCGGCATGCTTTACTTCTTCCTGCCCGGCAGGAAGTTTGACCTCTACAGTAGAGTGACCTCTACTGTTTAAACTTCCTGCCGGGCAGGAGGAAGTGAAGCATGCCGGAGACCAGAGCGGAGACGGAGCAGCGGTGACCGTGGGCAGTCGCGCCGGTGGAGCAGGTAATGTATGCGGGCTCTATTGCATCTGTCGTCGGGCACTCGAACGCCACTAGCGACGTGCTCCCTACCCGCGGGCGATCAACGGTAATTTTCCGCACGGATCGATCGACGGGATCGGACGAAATGGATCGAAATTCGGCATGTAGCGGGAACGATGTGACAGCAGATTTGATCCCAGTGATCTAATCTGCTGTTGATCTGACGGGGATCGGCCTAGTGTATGGCCAGCTTTAAAGACAGGCTGTTAATTAACTACATGTGAAAATGACTACAGAGGTGGTACCGTAATTTAAGGAATGAAGAGATAAGATAACTCTCTCACTGTGTGGTGGCAAGTTTTCTCTTGCCTTATCTCCAGCTTGATCTTAGTGAACTGAGGCCCTTGTTTGCTTGTTTTTTACAGTGTATTTGTTTCCATTGTAGCCCCTTACACACTCCAATGAGTTCTGGGTCACCCTGAGCTTGTTGGTTAGTCTGTATTTCCAAAATAACAAACCCTTGTTGTTAATCGTTATTTTTATGGAGTAATCAAGAGTGTCTAATTTCATAACGGGCTAATAATTTTGTCCTCAACTGCAGATTTATACAGAGATAATTTGCAGTTTAATTATCCTGGACTTTTTATAACTGGATTTTCGGAGAATATATTTTTGACACAGGAAAGGTAATTTACTATTGTAAAACTGCATGTGTCAAAAACAGGCATAAGCACATTTTTTAATCAAAACTTTTCTCTGTGCATGTGTGGTACACACAGAGATGGTTGTGCAGGAATTCACTAAGCTGATTCCCAAGCATCTGCAGCGGCACAACGCTTGCTTAGTCAACAGTAGGTGATACTGTAAGCAGGGACATATTTTAAACATGTAAGGGCTCAGACACACACTAAGTGCTTTTCTCAATGCTTTTTGGCCTCCATAGCTTTCTGACAGCTTTTTAAAAAATGCTTCCATTGACTTGCATTAAAATCACGCAATTTTATTGTAAGTCAATAGGAGCAGTTTTTAAAAAGCTCCCAGAAAGCTGGGAGGCCAAAAAGTGCTCAGAAAAGCGCTTATAGTGTGTTTCAGCCCTAAAACTTTATAAGACATTCCTGTACTGTATGTTTTTTTTTCAAAAATTATTTTTTCTTATTTACATTAACATATGGAAATAAATAAGCATTCCCCTCAAAACAAAGTCTCTTTAACCCTTTGTCCCCCATGCTGGCTGATATACCGGTAATCAAGGGTTTGCAGAGAACACTGACAGGTGGATGACAGGGGATCTATGGCCAATCATACAAATTTATACCAAGAGTTATGTTGGGATGTGCCTGTGCTGCTTTTCATGAAAGATTTTCTAACTTGTTCAGTTGATGTTTCTCTTTAGTGTGGTTGCCTAGCACTGTGTGTGTAGGCGATGCGAACCATTAGACATCAGACCTGGCTGTCATATCTATAGGTAGCCTTATTGCACTTTGCCTTACTGAATACACCTGGTGACTTTTACAGTATTTGTGACTTTCTCCTTTTTGCTGAGTCACTGGGCAACTTGTGCTTCAACCTCTGGCAGCAAAACTTTATAATTAAAATATGTCTGATTCAATGAGGGAAAAGGCATGTGACCAGCTATAAGAAACTAAACACACCCAAAAGATGAACAATATAGTATGTGTTACAATATATCTGGGTAGAGAATATATCTCTACAAACTTCTACAGGATATCAAAAGTGACTTGTACCAAGCAATTCAAAATCAGGGACTTAGGGCATGATTCACAAAGATTTTTCACCTGCTTTCACCTTAACTACGTTACATTTTTAAGCTTCCAAAGTTTAAAAATATAATATAATTAAAGGAGTTATTTCGCGAAAAAAGTAGGCAATTAAAAAATGTGACAGATGACAGGTTTTGGGCCAGTCCATCTTTTTAAGGGGGATTCTCAGGGCTTTCTTTGTTTTCAACAGCATTTCCTGAACAACAGTTGCAAAATTTAACTGACATAATAGTGTGCAAGTGATTAGGGAGGCTGGCTGGTATCTTGCTATTTTGGCAGTTAAACTGTTGTTCAGGAAATGCTGTTGAACACAAAGAAAGCCCTGAGAATCCCCCTTAAAAAGATGGACTCACCCAAAACCTGTCATCTGTCACATTTTTTAACTGCCTACTTTTTTCGCGAAAGAACCCCTTTAAGGTAAAAAAAAGTAATATTGAAATGAAGTTAATCAGGAACAATTTACTTTGAATTTTTTTTTTTTTTTGTAAATGTGCTAAAAGGTGCTAAAAGGTTATGTTTATCAATTAGGTGATAAGACCTTTATGAGAAGTTTTGTGAATAGAGCCTATTGAGTTTCTTCTAACCAGGGCTGGGAAAAAATGCACAGATTCCTAATAAATTTAAATTAACCCACCTGGCGGTTTGCTAAAAATCCGCCAGGGGGCAGCAAATGCGTTTTTTTAATTTTTTTTTTCTTTTTCATGTAGCGAGACAAAGTCTCGCTACATGATAGCCGCTGCTCAGCGGCATCCCCCCAGCCCCTCCGATCGCCTCCGGCGATCGGAGATCAGGAGATCCCGTTCAAAGAACGGGATCTCCTGGGGGGCTTCCCCCGTCACCATGGCGACGGGGTGGGATGACATCACCGACGTCGTGACGTCAAGGGGGACTCTGATCCACCCCACAGAGCTGCCTGGCACTGATTGGCCAGACAGCGTACGGGGTCTGGGGGGGTGGCGGCTGCTGCGCGACGGATAGTGGCGGATCGGCGGGGAAGCGGCGGCGATCGGGCACTGCACGCAGCTAGCAAAGTGCTAGCTGCGTGCAGCAAAAAAAAAATTATGCAAATCGGCCCAGCGGGGCCTAAGCGGTGCCTCCCGGCGGCATAGCCCGTGCTCAGCACGGGCTTACCGCCAGGGAGGTTAATCTAAAAGAGAAAATATGATAAAATATTCTATTTCTCAGATAATAGTCATCATAAATAACACACAAACACACAGCAGTGCCTAGTCCACAAAAATGAATAAAATACAATAAAAAAAGTTACTTGTGCTGCTGTAATAAAGCAGTCACTGTATTTTTACAATCACATTCAGGTTTCAATAATTTTTATTGGGGTTTTCAAATTTTTAAATACAGCCATTTTCATAAAATGACATATCAATAACAGTATTATTACATCAAACAATGAACTATTAGACCAATTTCAACAGATCAGAATAAAAACTATTATAGAACAGTGTATGTCATAAATGCTATTCAACAATACAATATAAGATGTACCGTATATACTCGGGTATAAGTCGCAAAATTTAGGACTGATTCAAAGTACAAAAGTGGGGGGGTCGACTTATAGTCGCATAGTCCTAAATTTTGCGACTTACAGCCTGAGTGGGGTGAGGGTGTGTGTTATGGATGTGGGGTGTGTGTGTGTGGAGGGGTTACTCACCATCCATCGCTGGGCGCAGTGTCCTCTCTTTTCCTCTCCCTCACTCGCGCGTCTACCCCCTTAAGAGATGGTCCGGCTCCCGATGTCACATGACGTCGGGAGCGGAAGTTACCGCGCGAGTGGAGGAGAAGCGAGCAGAAGAGAGGAGACTGCGCCCAGCGGTGGATGGTGAGAGGAGATTGCTGCAGCGGCGGGGAGAGCGGGCATGGAGGCAAACATCCCACCTTCCACAGCCTCTATCCTTCATCTACTTTCCTTTACCACGCATCCCCTTGTGCTGATACTAGCGTCTCCTGTGATGATGTCATCACAGGAAACGCTGGTATCAACGCATGGGATGCCTGGGAGATGAAGTAGATGGAGGATAGAAGGTGAGATGTTTGCCTCCATGCCCGCACTCCCCACCGCTGCAGCCTATACATGGGGGCAACTGTACTGGCTACCTACCGATGCTAGGGGCAACTATACTGGCTACCTACCTATGCTACTGGCAACTATACTGGCTACCTACCTATGCTAATGGCAACTATACTGGCTACCTACCTATACTGGGAGCAACTATACCTGGCTGCCTACCTATGCTGGCTACCTATACTGGAGGCAGATACCTGGCTGGCACCGCTGCAGCCTATACATGGGGGCAACTGTACTGGCTACCTACCGATGCTAGGGGCAACTATACTGGCTACCTACCTATGCTACTGGCAACTATACTGGCTACCTACCTATGCTATTGGCAACTATACTGGCTACCTACCTATGCTGATGGCAACTATACTGGCTACCTACCTATGCTACTGGCAACTATACTGGCTACCTACCAATGCTACTGGCAACTATACTGGCTACCTACCTATGCTACTGGCAACTATACTGGCTACCTTTCTATACTGGGGGCAACTATACCTATGCTGGCTACCTATACTGGAGGCAGATACCTGGCTGGCTTACCTATAGACTTACCTATAGACTTATACTTGAATAATTGGAAAAATCCACCTTGTGAGGGTCAAATTTTGGGGGTCGACTTATACACGGGGTCGACTTGTATCCGAGTATATACGGTATGCTAATAATCACTATAATACTGCTCGTTGTCTGTTGTTTTCCATGGAGCTGAATCCTCCAGTAACTGGTGGACTAAGATCCAACCAACAAAGTCACTGGAAGTCGCATCCAACCTTTATAAAACTGTATTACAGTTAGATCATCATTTAAAGATTTTGAAGATCTTTTCTAATAAATATACAGTCTGTCTTTATATCTAGAATGTATGGAGTATTTATACCTCTACTATGTATCATCAAAATTATTAACCTCTAAACTATTTCCTTCCAAAGCGGTTGAATTTTTGGGCTAGTCCAAAATATATGTTCCAAAGAACATATATTCCAGCATAATGGTGAAACCTTAGGGTCAAATTTTGAATTTTTTCTGGTGTAAAGTACCACCGCCACAACAGTTTAATAAAGTTTTCCAAATGTGATACACAATGTGAAGATTTCTTCACGGATCTGACTGCAGATTCCCATTCTTCCTGTAAAATGTCCATTTTGAAAAAGTCTTGCCATTTCTTCAATTGCCATTTGGGGACTTCTCCCCTAACAGATAACCATGATCTGTAAAAGAGAGCCGTTCCTTTCATATAATCTTTTTCTGGGGTAAGTCATTTCTGGATTTGGGGTGGATATAGAACCTGAATTGGTATATGTTTCTGAAGATATTTTTTTATTTTAATATATGTACATTCTTCTGAACTAGGTAAATGATATGTATTAACCAGTTCTTCAAAAGATTTAAGATCCGTCCCCTCAAAGAGTTTATCCAATGTATCAATTCCCACCTCTATCCCCATTTGTATTGGATTTGATGGTTTCTTAATGTTGCTGTGATCTGTTGTAAAGATCTGCGGAATTTCAGGGTGGCTGCTGAGAAATCCGGATAGATCTGTATATTCTGGTACTCATCTTTCAGTGTATTTGGTTTCTGTAGAGCAGTTAAGATAGCCTCTTTTACAAAGTAAAAAGCAAATCTTACGATAATATCTCTGGGAGAGGAAGCCGGTAGGTGCTTTGGCTTCGGGACTCTATGTGCCCTCTCAATGATAATGTCTCGCTCAGGTATGGAGAGTGCCAAAGAGCTGACTAGTTTCCGAATGTAGGGCTTAATTTGTTCGTCTGCTATGGTTTCCGGAACTCCTCTAAGTTTGAGATTTTGCCTCCTATTCCTGTCTTCCATATCTATCATTTTTAGTTTCAGCTGATCTATATCATCAGTGTTTTGGTCTAAGGATTCAACCGTTTTATTGTGTTCTTGTGTTAAGATGTTCACTCGATTTTCTATCAAGGCAACCCTCTCTCCCAGCACGTTAACTGAGGATTGTATTGAAGTGGATAGTGAGGCAAATTGTGATGTGATCGAGTTTTGGAGGATAATAAGCATATTCTTTAGTGTGTCTTGAGTTAGGGCCTGGTCGGAAGGGCTGATGTCTGCTAGAGACGTATGGAGCTCTGAGTCAGAAAGGGATGCGACCGATTCGCCTACCTGTGTGGCGTCTTGCCTGTTTGATAATCTGGGGCGAGACTTCGCTGGGCTACCACTCGTCGGGGATCCAGATGGCGGTGAGGGACCCTCTGTGTCTGAGCTTGTAGCGTTCGTTTCGTCCCGATAGGCTGAATTAGGAGTTTCTGCTGCCGCTTGGACTGGCTGGTCTGTCTCCTGCTGTTTGCCGGTTGGAGCGGCAGCGCCATCTTGGAGGCCTCTGTCGGCGCGTGGTACACGCTCCTGGAAAAAATCCGTCAGTTTTTGGGGTCTGCTGCTACCCATCTTTCTTTTCCGGGTAGCGTCTGTCTCCGTTAGGTGTTCACCTTCCATGTGGCAGCTTGTTGCTGGGTTTAGGAGTCGGTAAGAGCCGCTTTAGCAGGCTGGATCACGGAGCTCTCTCCTCAAGCAGCCGTCCTCGTGCGCTGCTAGGCCACGCCCCCAATTCCCACCTCTATCCATTTATCAACAGAAATTTTCCTAACCACATTTGTGATATTTGCTAAAGGAATAGATAAATTAGTAGCTAGTGTATGATTTTTGTGCTGCTTAGTAAAGTCTTTCCAGATGTTCAATGTATTTTTTATTATTGGATTTGCTGTTGGTTTTTTAATGTTCCAGACCAGATTTGTTTCTAAAAAGCGTTCTAGATCTGGAACACCAAATCCCATCTCTGATTGATGTTGCAACAATATTTTGTTCGAAAATCTAGAAGATTTGTTAATCAAAACAAATGTATTAAGTAGTCTCTGTAATGTGGTAAAAAATATTTTGGGTACTTTAATTGGGAGGTTACGGAATAAATTTAGCATTTGGGGCAATATCATCATTTTAAAAGCAGCTGTTCGTCCCAACCAGGAGAATTCGAATTCGAGCCTGGCTAGTTGTATAACACTGTTGCTGTTCTCTGTCACCGTGGCAACCATCTTTCCCAGCAGGGCCATACCAGTCAGTTTCCTGGGCTTTAGGCGGCTGTTTCTCCATTTATAAGTCACCCTGCGGTAATCCATCTCTTCCTGAGGTAATTCTGCACAAAATCACCGCTGTTCTGGCTTTTAAAGCTGCTTTTTGCCGCTGTGATCAGTGTTCTCTCACAGAGCTGCTGGATTAGGCTGCCATACAGCTGTGTGGCCACGCCCCCTTCCCTGTATTTTTACAATCAGATATCCATTTCTGATTGTGAATGTGTATCTGATGTGTACACAGGAATCTGTTATATACCGTAGAAGATGATCCCCAACTTTTCCAGTTAAAATATACATTTTGGGATATACTCATTATATAAGTGGACATTTGAATACTGGACTGTATGTACTGGTGCTATACTGTATAAACAGGTACAGATACTGGTACTGTATGTGGTACCCAGTATACAATAACCAGCCTATCGGCCATTGGCTGGTTGTTGTATACAAAGCCTGCTTAGATTAGTCAGCTATCCCTGTCTCCAAGACTATCAGAGCGGTAGCGCAAACATGCCTTTTTCAACCGTCTGGCCCGCCCTTGTATACTATTACCTCATTCTCTGCCTCTGAGATCTTGCACATGCACGCCTGCGTCTCTTCACTGCAGTCCTCAGGAGCGAGATCTGAGAGGCAGAGAAGCAGGTATGGTAATGGGATACAAGGGCGGGCCAGACGGGTGAAAGAGGTGTTTTTCTGGGCACAACGCCGCTCTATCTTTTTTTTTTTTTTTTCCATACTCCAGGCGTTGGACGGCTGCAGCTTGATCAGCCCTTCACTTACACCTTCCCAGTGAGGTGCCCATTCACCTCGTCATCGGAACCGCATTAAGTAACTTCTTTCCACGAATCCTGGTGAGCAGATTTTCTTCTACCATACTTGAACAGCACCGCCCTTGCTGCTTTCATACAGTCGCTGCATACGACGGGGAAGCGGCCGTGGATGTTTTTGAGCTCCCACCACCATATGCGGCAACCGCAGATTCTCCAGTATGGCTCGGAAGTTTCAGCACCCGCCCTATGAGATGACCCCCGACTTTTGAGTAGATTTTTTAGGGTTAAAAAGTCTCTGCTGTACGAATAAATCCTGATGTTTAGTTGTGTCACTAGTAGGGATGATCAATGAGATGCAAATAATTTTTCAGTGATGCAGGTTTATGCAAATTTATTTACTCCCTTTGGTCAAAATCAGTTAGTTTAATAGGTTGGGCGACTACAAATTAAAGTGAACCTGAACTGTGCAAAATTGTTTAAAATAAACACATGATGTAGCTGCAAATGAATATTACATACTTACCTCGCCGTCAGTTCCTCTCAGAAGCTCACCATTTTCTTCTAACGATTCTTTTCAGTTCTGACAATATTTTGTCAGAACTGAAATATCAGCTGCTGTCATTTATAACTGAAAGGACAACTGATGAGAAAAGTAATGTCCATGTTTCCCTATGGTTCAAGTGGGTGATATTACAGTTGCTGACCAGGAAGCTGTTATTGGGTAAGGGGCACTTTCAAAATGGAGGACTGAGTATTCCATTGATCACAGTAGACAAACCGGATGCAGAAGAGGAGAAAGGGATTGATGAGTAGAATACACAGGAGGTAAGTATGTTGTGTATGTTTATTTTGACTTTTAATTTTCAGCTCAGATTTGCTTTAAGTTACACAGTAGGTACTCTACATATGCACTCTCCGCAGAGCTGTTGTGAATACACTGTGAATGTTGTACACATTGAACACAGAGGTGTTGTCTATCACCTGTAAACCTGGTTCAGATTGTGCATGAAGAATGTGTAATAGAGGTAGAGTCTCCTCATTCTCCTGCAGAGTACCTGCACAATACTCTTACATGTATCCACAGTTCGATTGCCTAGGACCTAGTCCATGTTCTTTGTTCTTGTCTGCACCATCTACAAGTACTCTTACCAAGGACTAGTTTTGATTTCTATTTAACAGCTACCCTACAGCTATAGCCTAAGTTTAGTTAAAGGACTTACGAGCCCAAAACCTAAAAAAAAGGTCTGTACCTGTATGCCGTTTGAAGGCACGGAGGACGCCATCCGCGCCCTCTGTGCAGCTCCGCCGGGTCCCCGCTGCCTGTCCTCCCCCCGGCCGGACCCCGACCCCCCAGCCCGGGTCGGGCTCTGCTGCCTCCTCAAATATGGCCGCCGGAGGAGGCCGCGGCTGCGCAGTTCGCACCGACGCGAGTGCGGCTGCGCAGCTCTAGGGCCTCCCTCCCCGATCCACACATCCTCCGTGCCTTCAAACGGCATACAGGTACAGACCTTTTTTTTTAGGATTTGGGCTCGTAAGTCCTTTAAAATGCATCTCTGGTGTTCATTAACCGCTTACGGACGGCAGTGATTGAAATCTACACCCTGTTTTGATCCCCTAATACCTGCTAGGGCATAGATTTCATCTCACCGCCGCCGCCACGCATATTTGCTGCTCCCACTGATCGCGTTACTCTCTCATTTCATTGGCTCCTGGCCCTGTCATCAATGTAAGCAACTCCCATTGGCTTACATTGGTCAGGAGCCAAGGAAAGCAGCTCCTGACCAGCTGACAGAGCTCTGCCATCATAGACGTCTGAGGTTCTGGGTGTGCGGCATGGACAGTGGTTGCAGTGGGTATGTGTGGCAATTCGTCAGTATATGGAAGGTTCTGGTACCAGCGATCTCTGGTCCTTAAGGGGGCAAAGACCACTGGTACTTAAGTGGTTTTAAAAAAAAAACAGAGGTACGCTTATGCTAAAAAGTTAGAATGTCCCAACACATTGTCTGTTTAATAAGATTCACTGGAACCCCTATTAGCTGGGTTCCTGTGCATAGATCTGCCCCTGTGCAGGGAATGGCCCTGGCCTTTTCTATATCAGATATAGAAAAACCAGAGCCCTTTTTCTGCAAGGGGCAGGGCTACACACCAAAATCTGGCTGATGTGGGGCTTTGGTGAATCTTATTATACAGATGACATATTGGGGCATTCAGGTTGGCAATGACAGGCCGAGATGGCTGACAGGGTAGGGTGTCAGCTTCCTGGCCAGGGGCTTTTTGTTCCCAAAATCAGAAGTCTTCTTAATATAGCTTTAAAAATGTGTTGGCAGTGATGAGATGCCTTTTATGTTACATACTTTTGATCAACAAGATTGTTATTAACAAATTAGATTAGTTGGTGGAATTATAAACTGAAGAGTTAGAGTTGGAAGATTTTTGTACCGACTCCACAGCCCGGACTTTAACTAGTAAAATTCCTGTTTCGGGGTGTGTAGTGTATGGGGATACAGCCTCAGGTTGGAATTGCAATCTTCTCTCATTCTGAGTGATCGGGTACATAACATAGTCCTTGCAGGGAAGTAATTGTCCACTAAATCAAGGCTTTAACTATGATCTGAGGAGCTCAAGAGGCATGGCAGATGCCCAATGGGGTATCTGGCTTAAAGAGAACCCGAGGTGGGTTTGAAGAATATTATCTGCATACAGAGGCTGAATCTGCCTATACAGCCTAGCCTCTGTTGCTATCCCAAACCCCCCTAAGGTCCCCCTGCACTCTGCAATCCCTCATAAATCACAGCCATGCTGCTGACAAACAGCTTGTCAGAGCTGGCTGTGTTTATCTCTATAGTGTCAGTCTGCTGCTCTCCCCGCCTCCTGCAGAACTCCAGTCCCCGCCTGCATCCCTTCCCTCCCTGCTGATTGGAGGGAAGGGACGGGGGCAGGGACCGGAGCTATGCAGGAGGCGGGGGAGCAGCTGAGACTGACACTACAGATGTAAACACAGCCTCACAGCATGGCTGTGATTTATGAGGGATTGCAGAGTGCAGGGGGACCTTAGTGGGGTTTGGGATAGCAACAGAGGCTGGGCTGTATAGGCAGATCCAGCCTCTGTATGCAGATAACATTCTTTAAACACACCTAGGGTTCTCTTTAAGACTAAATGGGAGTGCACAGGGCAAAAGGCACTGTTTACACTCAACACAATCACCTAGCAATTGCGGATTTGCGTAGTGGTGTTGAGATTTTTAGACAATTGCTTTTACAGCAACACAATCGACACAAAAATGTTTAATGTTGCAGGTCTGCTCCCTGTAGTGGTGGGTACCTTACTGCCACTTTAGGTTCCCTTTAAGGTATCAGTTGGTGCTTCTTAACCTCCCTGGCGGTCAATTAAATCCGCCAGGGAGGCGGCGCAGCACTATTTTTTAATTAATTTTCTTTTAAATTCATATAGCTAGCCTAGCGCTAGCTACATGACAGCCGCTGCGCAGCGGCATCCCTCCACCCCCTCCGATCGCCGGAGGTGATCAGGCCCGTCAGGAAATCCTGTTCTGAACGGGATTTCCATTAGGGCTTCCCCCGTCGGGGCGCGATGACGTCACAGACGTCGGAGGGAGTCCCGATCCACCCCTCAGCGCTGCCTGGCACTGATTGGCCAGGCAGCGCACGGGTCTCGGAGGGGGGGCACCCTCTGACTCGGCAGGTAGCGGCGAATCGGCGCGGAGTGGCGGTGATCGTAAGTAACACGCAGCTAGCAAAGTGCTAGCTGCGTGTATAAAAAAATATTTTGTGCAAATTGGCCCAGCAGGGCCTGAGAAATCCTCTTGCGCGGCTTGCCCCGTGTCCAGCACGGGGTTACCGCTAAGAAGGGTTAAAGCCAATGTTTTTAGAACGTGTGGGGTCTTTCTTTTTTTTATTAAGGCAACATGCTTGTGGCAATACACTAATCTAAATGGTAGCAACGTTAATCCCAAAACAGTGAAGACTGAACACTTTGTGAATTCACGTCTATGTACAATAATGCCAAAACAGTAAGGACTGAAAACCTAGTGTAGGTACATAGAGGTGAATTCGCCAGGTGTTCAGTCCTGTTTCTTTGAAGTAATGAACAGATTGTATTGCTTAAAGAGACACTGAAGCGGAAAAAAAATTATGATATTATGATTTGTATGTGTAGTACAGCTAAGAAATAAAACATTAAGATCAGATACATCAGTCTAATTGTTTCCAGTACAGGAAGAGTTAAGAAACTCCAGTTGTTATCTCTATGCAAAAAAGCCATTAAGCTCTACGACTGTCAAAGTCGTAGAGAGGGCTGTCTTCTGACTTTTATTATCTCAACTGTAAGTAAACAAATGTCTTTTTCTCTGCCAGAGTAGAGGTCATTAGTTCACAGACTGCTCTGAAAGAATCATTTTGAATGCTGAGTGTTGTGTAAGCTGCACATATTAGAGAATGATGCAATGTTAGAAAAAACACTATATACCTGAAAATAAAAATATGAGAATATTTTCTTTGCTGCTAATCTTCTAGTAATTATTCATAGTACACAACCAATTCATTATATCATATATTTTTTTTTCGCTTCAGTGTCTCTTTAAAGAGACTCTAAAGCAAGTCCAAATTCACTTTTTTAACTTGCAGCCAGAAGCAGAACCATAAGCCCTGCTAAACCACCGCTATCCTGTGGCAAAATGAGGGGTTTATACCCCCCAAATCTCCCCCTGCAAAATCCACGACTTGTGGATTTTGCTGACCGGGAGGCAGAGCATTTAGCTGCAGCTCTGCCTCCATGCGTGTCAATCACCGTGGGGATCTCCGCCTCTCCCCCGCCCCTCTATGTGAGGGAAGATTGAGAGGGGCGGGGAGAGGTGGCGATCAGCGGGGATTGACGTGCTAAGAGGCAGAGCTACAGCCATAAGCTCTGCCTCATCAGGAAGCACTCCCCGGAGTTAGGAGAGGGGATTTGGGGGTATAAACCCCTCGTTTTGCCGTGGGATAGCGGTGGTTTAGCAGGGCTTATAGTTCTGCTTCTGGCTGCAAGTTAAAAAAGTGAATTTATATTGTATGGTTAAATCAGGTATTTGAAGGAAATCAATTACATACTTTTGAATTTTTTAAATGGAAGTACAAACTCCTTGATACAGATAGTTATGGGTACCAACAACTAGCTCATCTAATTAAGAAAAACCCTATATGTATGCCACAAATACCCTCCTCTATATGGAACTTCCTATTCAAACCAAAACAAAGAAAAGGGGGCATCTCCTTTTGGTATAACCTTCTGTCAGAAATAGAAGGCCCTCTGTTAAGTAAATATATAAGGGTATAGGAATATGATTTAAATACCTCTTTCTCTGAAACAGAGATAGAAAAATCTCTTCGAGACATCAAAAAATACTCCAAATGTGCCAACCATGTAGAACTAATACTGAAAATCTTATCTAAATGGTACTTTACCCCTCTCAAACTCTCCAGATTCTCTCCCAACACTTCAAAAGAATGTTGGAGAAAATGCTCACAAACTGCCACCCTACTTCATCTTTTATGGGAATGTGACACAATAAAACCCTTTTGGGTGGAGGTTAAACAGCTAATAATAAAAATAATAGGACATAGATTTGAGCTTTCTCCCAAATTAGCTCTCTTCTCCATTGGCCTAGATCAATTCCCAACTCAATATAGATTAATAATAACACACATAGGCTTTATTGCCCGATCATTAATTATTTCTAACTGGCAACAGGAGGAGAGACCGTATATCTCACAACCAATTCATATATTACAAACTAATCTACAAATGGAGAGACTCCTTAGGAGTCGTAATAATCAGAATATCCATTTATACGAATGGCAATACGACTGGAATGCTTTGACCCCAAAGTTCACATAAATTATAACAGATGCTAAAACAGAATTAGCTATTAAGATATCAAAATTTCCCACACCAAAGATCAGATCCTGCGTAAGCTTTCTCACTCTCATTCTCCGCCTCCCTCTACTCCCCTCTGATAGTTGTGCCACTTCTTAGGACCAGAGCTCTAGGGTTAAAAAAAAAGTGTTCCTAGACTCCCTCTGGTCAACTTCTCATGAGGTTACTCACTCATTTGAATTGACTTGCTCAATTTGTGTTCTAAACTTTATGTTCTATGTTTAAGTTGTATGGCTCAGTTATGAGTCAGTTATCTGCAAAAATTCAAAAGATACATAGAAGTATCTAATTGTTTTATATGGTTTAAGCATGGTTGCAGTAACAATTTGTAGTCGCGGAGTCAATTAGATGTATGTCCAGTAGAATGGCCACACACAAGATGTACTGCAAGATTTAACGAAATACGTCCTTTATCAATATTTGTCTCCATTAAGTGTTGACATTTCAAATGTTATTGCAACATAAGTTGATTATTGTATTTGCATTTTAAAACTTCAATAAAAATTTATTGAGAAGAAAAAAAAAAAGTGAATTTAGACTCGCTGCAGAGTCTCTTTAAAGAAAAACAAAAGATAAGCAAATGTTTTGAGACCATGTAAGGTCTCTTAATCAAGGTGACATGCTTGTGGCAATAATCTAAAAGGCAGCAACAATAATCCTACAACAGTCAGAACTTTGTGAGTTCCCCTCCATTTACCTGCTATGACAGAGATGAGCAGCAGCGTGGGGACCATCCACATCACTGTCATAGCGGCCTCATAGAGGTGGATTCACTTGGTCTTCTGTCCCGACTGTTTTCAGATTATTGTTGCTGCTATTTAGATTATTGCCACAACTTTATAAAGAGACCCCACACAGTCTTGAAACGTTGGCTTACCTTTTGTTATTTTTTAAGCAATTGATTTTGTTTATTACGTTAAAGCAGTGGTACCCAACTCCAGTCCTTGAGGGCTCACACATTTTTGGCACAGCTCAAATTAATTGATGGGGCGGAATCCAGTTTCCCTCGCTATGGAGTTGTATTTGGCAAGCTGGTCAACCCAGATCTATCGGTAGTATACTCTAACTCTGGAGACTGCAACAATGATATTGTGGATCTGCTGGCCAGTGTATCCTATATCCGTGGTGCTCGGATAATTTCTGTGATCACGGAATAGCTGTGATTCACCAGCACTTTTTCACTATTCGACTTCTGAATCCATGATCAATTCTGGATCATGGAAATTGGCCACGGAAATTCCGTGATTGCAAATATTCGGAATTCGGTTACCGCCTTGATTGCAGTGGAAATGCCGTGATTAGGTCGTGATTGGGCGGAAATGGGCAGAATTGACATCCCTAGGCCAATCAGAGGCCCCCAGCCAGGCCCTAGCAACCAATCATAGGAGGGGAGGCTCTACCCTACCCTCCTGTATATAAAGTGGGGGCCATTTCCAGAGCTCCGTCCTTGCTAGACTCTGTGGCACTGAGAGTATAATTTCCAGGCCATATTGTACATCAGCAAGAGCGTTTTCAGTCCTTACATTGCCCTTATACTGTATCTGATACTTGTATTCAGCTAGCCAGTGAGTGATTACTTAAGTTAGTTGTAGTCAGTGTAGTTGTCAGTGAGAGAGTGTACTGATTGCTGAGCTTAGTGCAGACAGGCAGATTCAACTTCACACTGATTCTACTGTTCTATTACTGTATACTTGTTAGCTAGCTAAGCCAGCCAGCCAGTGATCAACTTTAGTTAGTTGCAGTCACTGCCACAGTTGTTCAGTCACTAAGTTTTGTCAGTGACCTTGTACTTTGCTACTAGCGTGCAGCCGGTTAGTTTGCTGTGCGCATAGTGCAGGCAGACCACGGCGCTGTCCCCACTGATTTTCGTGTTCTATTTTACTGTATTCTGTATTTTTTTTTCTTTTCTAAAAAATCAATAAAAGCCCCCTGTTATATTCCGTCTGTCCCCAGGCCCACACACACGTATTTACTGTAAGGCAAGCACACTTTCTCCACCTCGAAATTTTGTGCATAGTATACAACATGTCTGGCAGGGGTCATGGTTGTAAGCAGGAGAGGGAGTGCCATTGCCTCCGCCACTTCTGGGACTGGTCCACGGCCAGGATGAGGGCGCTCAGCTGTAGGGGGTGCAGCAGAGAGGCTTCCTTTAGCAGCACGGCCTGTGCCGAGTCAGCCGACACCGGTGTCACCCATTTTCAGCACCTTGGGTTGCCGTGTGGTCATTCACAGGCATTGATGGACATGATGAGGGAGGAACAGCCCATCATTACTTTATCCCAGACCTCCGCTGTGAACAGCACTCCCAGCAGCAGCAGCCCCATGCTTGCTGTGACATCCACCCATGGATGGGAGCCACGGATGCATGCAATTTTTTTGGCAGCATTATCATGCTGTGGCACCACCAGTGAGGTGCCATGGTTGTTATGTGCTGCCTCACTGACCGTGTTAGTCCTCATACCTGCTGCCACTGATGTTCTATATCACTACTAAAGTCTGCGTTCCCGCCACCAGCAGCCACGGACAACTCTGCTGCCATGTCATTGCTACTGCTGCAAGGAACAAAAAAAATAAACATTTACAAAAACATCTCTGGGTGTTTTTGTGGCGTCGGCCACTCATCCTCCTCCAGTGGTACCATCACTGCCAGGTGCCATTGGGACTCACCTTCACCTCTGTGATTGCTTAAAGTGTATTTCCCTGTTTAAAACCACTTATTACCAATTAATATCCACATTTAAAGTGTTGATTTCACTTTAAAATCCATTTTTTCACAAACTAAAAATTATTTTTGGAATTTTTTTTGTTTAGGTTGTAGACCCTTATCACCTTTATAATACATGCAATTTGGGGGATTGTAGCATGTATATCTATATTGCTATTAGCTAAAACACTTTTCTGTGATCATTTCCGTGATCACGGACGTTAATTTCCGTGATTGCCTCATTCACTGAAAAAATCTGGATCAAATTTGTAAGTCCGTTTCAAATCCAGAAATTAATCACGGAAGTTCTAGATTTTTTTTCAATCCTGGCCGAAAAGTTGAATCCGTGATTGGGGGGTATCTGAGCATCACTGTCCTATATTGAAAGTACTGAATTAGAGGAGTGGACCCATGGACAGTCAGGACATCAAGGTGCTGGTATTGGTCTAAAAAGAAAGGCATTCACCTTACTCATACAGGACATTGGCCTCAATTCTGGTAGGCTTAGAGTCCATTTTACCGCAAACACAATATTTTACCACATGCGGTAAAAGCTGTTTGTTATTCTGGTAGTTTTTAGTCATAATTTACTGAATGCGGTAATTTAGGACATAAAATATGTTGTGTTTTGCGATATTTTACAGAAAATCGTAATTCTCATGAAAAATGTGTTAGCACATAATTTACCGATCAGTTTAAGACCTACCTGTACCTGGTGTTATCCTCATTTCCGTGAGAAGTCTGAGCTGAAAATTGAGCCTGAGCTTGTGGGGTACCAGGTCCATTTACTTGAGAGGGGAAGGCGCCTGCAAAGACGAGCTGCTGTCCTAGCTCCCAGAATATACAGGCCAAGAACAATGCTCTATAAGTTTACTGACCTGGAAATGGTCATCAGATTTGATTCAGTAGAGAAATGATAGTTGCTCTTTATCACAAAATAGGTGTTATGCTACAGTCTAACACCAGGAGGAACCAAGCAGTGCCAGAAATGGTAAAACTGCTTACAGCTTTACATTTTTGGGGGGAAAGCCTCCGTCCAGCAAATGTCTGGGGAAATTACTGGCATCTCACAGCCTCAATGTTCCTGAAGTATTTCACAGGTAGTGGAAGCAATTTGTGCTATTGCACATGAATACATATATCTTCCAACCTTGCAGGCTGACTGGGATGAAACCAAAAGAAGGTATTATGCAGTAGCTGGAATACCCAATGTATTAGGGGCAGTGGACTGAACTCATATTCCACTGTGTGCCCCTAAAGAAAAGACAAAGAACATCTGTACCGTAGCAGGAAAAGTTACCACTCAACAAATGTACAGGTGCTGTGCAATTCCTATTTGATACTTCTAAATATGGTAACGGGGTACTCAGGCTCTTGCTATGATTCTCATATATTAAAACATTCAGCACAGTTTCAGAAACTCCAAGTGGGAGAACTGTGTGGCAGATGGATTTTAGGTAATTTTATTCTTTCTTACTCTCAGATAATGGTTAAGGTGGCCATGCATCTGTCGACTTGGTGGCTGATCGACCATCAAAATCGTGAAAATATTGAATTGAATAAAAAATCTGTGCAGCCAACATCATGACATTTTGGTGCCAAATTGGTCACATGTAGGGAACGAACATGTTGCAAGATGTGTGTGCATCGTGGTCGATTGGGTGTGCGGGTGTACTGCCGAATGATACGTGGACAAGTGCAGAAACCCGTGACGCTACCGCTCCTAATGTTAAATGTGCCCCCCCAGTGTACTATAAATTACCTGCCAGTGTCTGCCACTTCCTCCAGGCGACATCTGCAATCTCCATACAAGCGCCTAACGTGGTTCCTTGTGAAAGGAGGCTGTAGCCAGTGGTGGACATGGACAGGTAATGTATAGTGCACTGGGCAGGCACATTTAACATTAGCAGGAACAATAGCATTTATTCTGTGCCAGTTAGTGTTGTGCTCTTTGTCAAAATCAACTTGGCATCCATGAACTCACAGTTATTTAGTCTCAGCTACTGTTTCTCACAAAGTCACACAACAAATCTCAAGCTCTTTCACAACTACTTGCATCTACTAACATACTATTAATGCTTACTGACTGTGACCCTTATGGTGCGTACAGACATGCGACTATAGTCGTTTAAAACGATCGTTACCGACGGCATTGCCCGACGATCGTTCGTAAAAAGTGTACTAACGATCATTAAAACGACCGACCAACGAGATATGTCGTTGGTAAAGAACGATCCATTCTGCCAGATCTTTTCCAACGACCATCGTTCAAAAAGTAATGTCTGTACAACGATCGGTCGTTGATCGTTCGTTCTCAAAGCTTTGCACATGCTCAAATAGTTTTTTTTGACACTTGTGTTTGAAATCAGTTTATACATCATGTTGCGCACGCAACGCTCGTTCCAAGATCGTTCGTACACGAACGATGTTCAAAGTAGCCTTTCTTCAAACGATCATCGGCCGATACCTCCTTTAACATCGTTCGTCGTTCAGAACGAACGATCGTTATCGTATGTCTGTACGTACCCTTGGTCACACACACTGTCAACCACTCACTCTCACTCTCAGCCACTTATGCCCTATCAATCATTACCACTCAACAAGTCCCTTAGTATCATCTCATAGTACCACTTGTTTACTGTCACTCATCTCATGTTCTACCTCACAACTAAAGGTGGCCATACACTCATCGATTTTGTCATTTGATTTGATTCATCTCTTTGGAATCAATTCCACTAAATTGTCGGTGCTATGAATTTTTGGTATCCATTGTAATAAAAATTGATTGAAAGACTTGAATGGACATGTTGGAAAATGTAAAACAATAGGTGGTGGGCCATAAACCTAGGCAGATCGATGGCCTATAGCTTTGCACTGCTTTGAACGGTGCAACTCAGCAGTTCAATTGTTTTTCAAAACATTCCCCAGCTGGAATGTATAGGAAATTTATGTGCAGTGTATGGTAGGTATAGATTCCTTTTAAATGGATTATTTTCATAAAGAAACTTTTTTTTGGGGGGGGAGGGGGGAGCTTTTAGCGAAGATCTATATATAATCTATAGAAACCCCCAGCAGCTATCCTGTCCTGCGCCGGTCCTCCACGATCCTCCGTTCTCCTGCCGCCGATTGGTTTCATTCCTCGACTTGTAAATCGAGCCCTGGGCAGCCCTGCCAAGCGTATCATTTCTACGTGTTCCTGTCTGCAATAGCGCTATTGCAGATGGGAACGCTAAAAAGGATACGCGTGGCCATAGCCGCACAGGCGCAGTGGCCCGGTGGCAAAATGGAAAGTAGCTGGCGGCGAGAGAATAGAGCATCGTGGAGGACCGGCGCGGGACAGGACAGCTGCTGGGGGCTTGGGGAAGCCCCAGGTAAGTGAAACCGTTTGTTTTAAAATTAACTTCAGTTCCGCTTTAAAGATTTCCCCCAATGTTCCAAACCAATAGGTTCTATAATGGATTAATGTAACTGCTGTGTTGCACTGTTTGATATTGTGTGTAAAACTATAGGCCATTGATGTGGGCATGGTCTTGGCCTGTCCATAATAGTTTGACATTTTCCAACCGGTACAATATATTGTCATATAGTTTATCTTTAATATGTATTATAAATCAAATTCTCTTACATTTTAGTCAAATCAATTTCCAGTAGATGATTACAATCTGCAAGTAATTTAATGAGAATATCAATGAGTGTACGTACACCCCCTATGAATGATTTTGTTGTTGTAAGTCGTTCTTTCCAAATAACCATGTTTTGTTTTCCAAATCAATATTTTCAGAGACAACTTGTTATGATGTAGCGTGAGTCAAAATGTGTTATTTTTGTTTTAAGTGGACTCTAGGTATCCATATCTACCATGGATATTGATACCTGTGTTCTGACTGAGGACAGCTGCTGAAATGGCATATAATGCTGCACATTCAAAGATACGTGTCCTCATAGAGCGGACCTTTGGTGTTCTTAACCATTTCAGCCCGCGGGGATTTTTCACCTTAAGAATCAGAGCAATTTTCACCTCCCATTCATTCGCTAATAACTTTATCACTACTTATCACAATTTATTGATCTATATCTTGTTTTTTCCGCCACTAATTAGGCTTTCTTTGGGTGGTACATTTTGCTAAGAATTATTTTTTTATAAATGCATTTTAACAGGATAAATAAGAAAAAATGGAAAAAATTCATTATTTCTCAGTTTTCAGCCATTATAGCTTTAAAGGGAAGGTCCAAGCAAAAAAAAAAAATGAGATTCACTTACCTGGGGCTTCTACCAGCCCCATGCAGCCATCCTGTGCCCTCGTAGTCACTCACTGCTGCTCCAGTCCCCCGCTGGCAGCTTTCTGACCTCGGAGGTCAGGGCCAAATTGCGTACATTTTTACACATTCCCGCTAGTGCAGGAACATTAACACATACATTTTTACGCGTTAGTGGTGAAACGCGTACATTTTTGTTCCTGCACTAGCTGGAATGCGTAAAAATGTATGCAATGTGGCCCTGACCTCCGAGGTCAGAAAGCTGCCAGCGGGGAACTGGAGCAGCAGTGAGTGACTACGAGGGCACAGGATGGCTACATGGGGCTGGTAGAAGCCCCAGGTAATTGAATCTCATTTTTTTTTTTTGCTTGAACCTTCCCTTTAAAATAATCCAAGCTACCATAATTAAAACCTATGCATTGTATTTGCCCGTTTGTCTCAGTTATGACACCATTTAAATTTTGTCCCTATCGCAATGTATGGCGCCAATATTTTATTTGGAAATAAAGGTGCATTTTTTCCGTTTTGCGTCCATCACTATTTACAAGCTTATAATTTAAAAAATGTTCATAGTATACCCCCTTCAAAAGCATATTTAAAAAGTTCAGACCCTTAGGTAACTATTTTTGTCTTCGGTTTTTCGCTTCGGTTTTTCTGCTGGAGACACGGATCGGTGATCGGGAACCATGTTCCCGTTCACTGATACCGGGGGACAGCACGGGGCGCAATCGCGCCGAAGCGCAGCACCGCAGCAAAGCAGAAATGGTTAAAGGGCGATTTCGGGGTATCTGTTTGTCAGGTGGATTTCTTCGCTACTCCCCAGACAAAGTTGTGAATATAGTGTTTGCTTGCTGTGTCCTACACAACATAGCACAGATTGGAATTAATGGATGACCTACAATCAGATGATAACGTGCCAGTTGAGATACGACCAAGTAATGTATCAGGCAATGCCGCTAGAACCAATTTGATTCACAAATACTTTACATGTAAGTAAATATTTACATTCTTTATTTCTTATAGTAATGCAGTTTTACATTTTCTCAAATTAGTATGAGGCACATAGTATGTGACACAAAAGGGAAGCACAATAATTGGGGGACAACATCAACAAGATGCTATATGGTTAGCTGATACTGAGTCTGTTAGGTAAGCTATGGAGTAAAGTGAACTTGAGGTGAGAGTGATATGGAGGATGCCATATTTATTTCCTTGCGCGAGCTCCCATGCCAACCCACGTTAGTTCGGAGATCAATGAATGGGAACATAGTTCCCATTCATTGATCTAAGTCCCTGGTAGAAAGACCAACAGCTTCTTATGAGAAGCCGCGGTCTTTCTGAAAAAAAAAAATCACGTCCTCCTTATACTTCCTGTAAATGAAAGTGCTCGCTTACAGGAAGGAATTTTAAAAAATGACTGTGGCCAAATAGTAAAACTATTGCTATTACTACTGCTGTTTACCTCCCACACCCAAAAAATACCCAAATAATATGCATATCAAGAGGGTATATTACTAATATTTTTTAAATTATAAGCTCATAAATAGTGATGAACACAAAACTGAAAAAATGCACCTTTATTTCCAAATAAAATATTGGCACCATACATTGTGATAGGGACATAATTTAGATGGTGTAATAACCGGGACAAATGGGCAAATTAAATGTGTGGGTTTTAATTATGGTAGCTTGTATTATTTTAAAGCTATAATGGCCGAAAACTGAGAAATAATGAATTTTTTCCAATTTTTTCTTAATATTCCTGTTAAAATGCATTTAGAAAAAAATAATTCTTAGCAAAGTACCACCCAAAGAAAGCCTAATTGGTGGTGGAAAAATTAAGATATAGATCAATTCATTGTGATAATTAGTGATAAAGTTATTGGCGAATTAATGGAGGTTGAAAATTGCTCAGATGCATAAGGTGAAAAACGACTGAAGGCTGAAGTGGTTAAAGGGAAGGTTCAAGCAAAATAAAAAAATGAGTTTCACTTACCTGGGGCTTCTACCAGCCCCATGCAGCCATCCTGTGCCCTCGTAGTCACTCACTGCTGCTCCAGTCCCCTGCTGGCAGCTTGCCGACCTCGGAGGTCGGCGGGACACATTGCGTACATTTTTACGCATTCCCGCTAGTGCAGGAACATTAACACATACATTTTTACGCGTTACTGGTTCAATGCGTAAATTTTTACGCATTGAACCAGTAAAGCGTAAAAATGTATGTGTCAAGGTTCCTGCACTAGCGGGAATGCGTAAAAATGTACGCATTGCGTCCCGCCGACCTCCGAGGTCGGCAAGCTGCCAGCAGGGGACTGGAGCAGCAGTGAGCGACTACGAGGACACAAGATGGCTGCATGGGGCTGGTAGAAGCCCCAGGTAAGTGAAACTCATTTTTTTATTTTGCTTGGACATTCCCTTTAAACAAAACTAATTGCCTAGCATCCTGCTGATCCTCTGCCTCTAATACTCTATTAGCTATAGACCCTGAACAAGCATGAAGCAAATCAGGTGTTTCTGACAATATTGTTAGAATTGACAACATTACTTGCATGCTTGTTTGTGGTTGGATTCAGACACAACTGCAGCCAAATAGATCAACAGGGCTGGCATGAAAAGGGTCTTGTTTAAAAGGACATAAATACAGGGCTGTGGAGTCGGAGTTGAGTACTCAGAATCGGAGCAATTTTGGGTACCTGGAGTTGGAGTTGGAGTAGGGAATCGGTGGTTTTATAAACTGAATTGGAGTTGTGAGTCGGAGTCGGCTGATATTTGTACCAAATCCACAACCCTGTTAAGTATTAGACTAAGGAATCGCAGCACTTTTGGGTACCCGACATCAGAGTTGGTGGTTTTACAAACTAAGGAGTCGGAGTTAGAGTCATATGATTTTTGTACCCACTCCACAGCCCTCCATAAATACAGCAGCCATATCACTCTTACCTCAGGTTCACTTTAAAGTGTACCCGAGACGACAAGTGACATGATTAGATAAGCATATGTATGTGCAGTACAAAACATATTAATAACCAGGCTGTTTTACTTGTTTTATTTAGTTGACTGAAAGAGTTAATTTCTAAGCATGGAAGTGACAGCTTCTGTCTTGTCAATACCTTGTCGGCAATATAATAACACTGATAAGCAAAATACAGCCATAAAAGTTTTCCTGGCAGAATACAACGGGTCTGAGCTCAGAGAAATAAAAAGGTCAATAGTTCATGTATTTTAAGTCTGGGACACTTAATAGGCTGCCACTGATTAGAGACAGTAAAACATTCAAACTACTTTGTAAATGTTTAAATATAAAAGAAAACCCTGGGGTACTTTAACAAGTAATTTTTAAGAGTAGTAACACAGCTCAATAGTTCATAAGTATCACACAGGGCTATTACCTTGATTCAGGAGGATGAGGCCCTCAGCGTCGATTGCCAGTAATGACAACCATTGAGTAATGAGGAACCATTGAAGGAAGTGTTAAAGGAGCGATTTGAAAGGTAGGAAGAGAACCATGCTCGGGAAAGGTCTTGGATACCCACAGATTGCAGGGATTGGAGAAGCAGGGAATGGTCAACAGTGTCGAATGCTGATGAGAGGTCTAGGAGGAGAAGGATAGTGTGTTTTCCTTCAGCCTTGGCAAGCGTGAGGTCATTGACAACCTTGGTGAGGGCAGTCTCGGTGGAGTAGGCGGGCCAAAATCCTGATTGTAGGGGGTCAAACAGGGAGGTGGAGCCAAGGTGATGGGTCATGCGTTGGAGGACTAGATGCTCCAGGAGTTTAGATGCAAAAGGGAGGAGGAAGATAAGGTGGTAACTGAATGGAAGTGAGGGGTCTAGTGAGGGTTTTTTTTAAGTAGGGGAAGTACAGTAATCACAACAACACGAATATCTATGGTAAACTACATTTTGTTTTTTGGGTTTTTTTTAAACAAAATGTGTAACATACTACAGAGGAGATATTAAGTGGAAAAATGTCTTACAGTTTACATTTCTTTGTACCAAGTAACTGCTGTCATCGCTTTTGGATTAGATCAGAAAACTTAAACTCTTGTCTTATTATTTGAAACATGGTTCATGAAATTATGAAACTCATGTTTTCCCAGCCAGTAATCTTTTCAAGTATGTCCTCTTTTAATTTAAAATACTGAAAGTTATTTAAAACAGTTATTCAATTTATAAAATCAAACAAATGTTAACAGTTATTACAAAATGTTAAGTATACCTTACAGTTCGGGCATACTGTACGTTCCATCCTCAGATCCATTTGAATTTTGCAGAGAAGAAAGAAGAGAATTGTTGCTCATGAAAAAATCTGCTGATCGAGATTAAACTGTTTGACTTGTATATGTAGTCTTACAACTGTTTTTCAATGGCAAGCTCTGCATTAAATAAACTCTGTGTTTATTTTGGGCCTCATGCAGTTTCTCCATTACACTTTGATCAAAATTAAATTGTTCCTTGTCCAAGTTCCGTGTTCTGCAAAACATTCTTTGTGTACTTGAAATTGTTCCTTGTTAACTGCTTACAGGAGTTGGTCTGTTATTAACGCTTGACAATTCACCTTCTTGGGTGGCCTGTGTTGCCTTCGTTGGTTCAGTTGTTGCCTCTAGAAATTGGTTGGTGTCTTCAACAAGATGTATGGTTTCTGGAACTGGTGTAATATAATCATCTGGTTGCTCCACGTCCTCAGGTACATCAGGTATCTCTACATGAGAGTCGGAATCCGCTCTGTACATAAATAGTCGTAAAGTTTCAGTTAAAGATTGGTTGTTGTTGAACCTCCTTTGCATCTGTACAGTTATATAAAGTCTGTTAAAATATGTATACAAGTTTATAATAGAAATACATGAAATGTAATGATGTACAAAAATAAAAAATATTTTTGGATGTTGACTTTTTCTGAAACTCAGTTTCAAATAGAGCTTATACTTATGAATTTTGTGGGGAGTAAAACATTTTTTGGGAGGTAAATGGTATGTTTTTCGGGTTCTGTTTTTATTCTTAATGTAATAAGTAAATAATTTGTCATTGATCTACAAAACAAACAACAGAAAGCAGATAGACATAGGCCCATATGCAATTCACTTTTTCACCTGAGTTTTCTCCTACGTGATATTTTTAAACTTGTTGATAAAAAATGTTTTAAACCACCAGTAAGCAAAAAAATACTCAAAATAATTTTGACATTACCTTTTTACCTATTTTTTGGTACTTTTTTCATTGCAAAGCGATAAGAAGTTATTATAAATCAAAGATAAAAAATTATCTCCTAGGAGAAATCTTGGGTGAAAAATTGAATTGCACATGGGCCAGAGGGTGAAAAGCAGAAAGACAGAGGGCCATATGCAATTCACTTTTTTCACCTGAGTTTTCTCCAAGTTGATAATTTTTACAATTTGTTAAAAAAAATGCCTTTAAAACCACCAGCAAGCAAACAAATACTCAAAATAATTTTGACAGTTTTGGGTACTTTGTCCATTGCAAAGTGCTAAAAATTTAAAAGTGAAAAAAGTGAATTGCATATGGCTCAGAGGGTGAAAAGAAGGGAAACAGGGGGGCAAAAGAAGGGAGGCCCAGAGGGTGAAAAGAAGGGAGACGGGGGCAAAAGAAGGAAGAAAGAGGTGCAAAAGAAGAGAGAGTTGCAAACATAGCCGGCCTTTGATATGAGCGACCGGAGCGGTCGCTCAGGGCGCCAGCTTCCAAGGGGGCGCCTATAGCTGGTTACCTATACTGAAGGCACCTATAGCTTTACTGAGGGCTCCAACACCTTGGCTACCTATACTGGAGGCACCTACGCCTGGTTACTTATGGGGGGGGATGGAGACCTTCAACTGACTTCCTACACTGGGGGCACCTATGCTTGGCAACCTATATTGAGGGCACCTACACATGAGATCCTATACTGGGGGCACCTATACCTGGCTACCTACCTATACTGAGTCCGAGGGCGCTTTTGGGGGGGGGCACACTGCGGCTATAACGCGTGGTGCAAATTGTCAGTGCTGTGCTACCATTCTAAATGGGGGGAAGGCGGCTAACTGTCCCACTGATTGTTTTTATTAATATTCCTGAAAGGTTCTAGCCTTCATTTTTAAGTGTATTCAGGATAATGCACTCTTTCCATCCATTCGTGGTTATTAATAGTATTTTTTCTATTATACATACGTGACACAGAGATCTGAGCATTTGGCGTGATGTGTCACAACGTCAAAAAGGTTGGGAACCACTGTTCTAGGAGATATCTTAGGAGAAAAGGGGAATTGAATATGGGCCTGAGGATGTTGGGAGGGGTGGCATAAAAATCAGGTTTCGCTCAGGGCGCTGTGAAACCTAAGGCCGGCCCTGGTTGCAAATGAAGGGAGACAGACATCTAGGTGAGAGACATCTAGGCTCTAACATCCCCTTTATTGTCTTGATACCATTTATTTACATTATTTTATTATTATTATTATTTATTGTATTTATAAAGCGCCAACATATTACGCAGCGCTGAACATTAATTTAGGTTACAGACAATATTTAGGGGTGACATACAGCAATATGACAATACAGGAATACAAGAAAACCAGATCACACAGCACAGTATTAGTACAAGGTAATGCTTAGTCACTGGATGAAGCATGGAGATTAGGCAAGTTAGGTTCACTCAAATGCATGGCATGGGTTCACAGTAATGGAGGTGCCAGATCAGGTAGGACACAAAAGGAGGAGGACCCTGCCCAAAGGCTTACAATCTAGAGGGAGAGGTAAGGACACGAATGGTAGGGGACCAGAGTTCAGCTGTAGGTTTAGAGCACTTGTGAGGGGTAGTAGGCCAGAGTGAAAAGGTGAGTTTTGAGGGTTTTCTTGAAGATGTTGAAGGAGGGGGCTGCCCTAATGGGTGGAGGTAGGGAGTTCCATAGTGTTGGAGCAGCTCTTGAGAAGTCCTGCAGGCGTGCATGGAAACAGTGAAGAGGCGGCACACAAAAGGCTTGCTATTTAAAGCATATATTGATGGAGCAACACTACATGTTACGAACCATCACGGTTCTTCATCAGGTGTAAAATGAAACCAAATGCAGTCCACACATTTATACGAATTCAAAACCACACCCCTTAGCTCCGGGGCGTGGTGATCTTAACTAGACACTGGCCACACCTAGCTGTCACAATTACATTCTATCTACATTTACAACTTCTCTGATAGAGAAATCGATCAAAGATTAACATTGTTACAAAATAGCATACTCCCTATACTTCTAAACACAATACCACATTATAGGAACTCCAAAATATGGCTACCCCATCTAATAAACAGTTTAACTGACCATAATCCCAGGGCACTCCACTAGGGCTACCCGTAAACTCCGACGGACTCTGATGGATGGTGCTCGATTCCCTAGATTTACAACGGTGTGGGGGGGACAGAGAAAAGCTCCTTCTTCAGAAAGAGGCACGATGGATCAGTTATCTGGATGTGATGTTCCCAAGAGGGATGAATGAGCATATGCAGTGGAAATGTTTCATATAATATCTTTGTATAATTGTTTTATATAGCATTTGTGCATAGCTGTTTTATAGCATTATGGTAGCATTTTTTCAGCATTTTTCCAGCATTTTTTCAGCTGTTTTATGGCATTATGGCAGCACTTTCACAGCAGTTACTTAGCATTTTTGCAGAGCATTTATATAGCATCTTTGCACAGCTGTTTATAGCAGTATGGTAGCATTTTTTCAGCATTTTTTCAGTATTTTTTCAGCCGCGTTATGGCATTATGGCAGCAGTTTTTTAGCATGTTGTATAGCATTTTTGCACAGCTGTTTATAGCAGTATGGCAGCAGTTTTTCAGTATTTTTTCAGTATTTTTAGCTGCTTTATGGCAGCATGGCAGCATTTTTCCAGCAGTTATTTAGCATTTTGCAGAGCAATTATATAGCATTTTTGCACAGCTATTTATAGCAGTATGGTAGCATTTTTTCAGTATATTTTTTTAGCATTTTTTCAGCTGCTGTATGGCATTATGGCAGCATTTTTACTGCAGTTATTTAGTATTTTGCTGAGCATTTATATAGCATTTTTGCACAGCTGTTTTATAGCAGTATGTTAGCATCTTTTCAGCATTTTGCCAGCATTTTTTCAGCTGCTTTATATTATGGCAGTATTTTTACAGCAGTTATTTAGCATTTTGCAGAGCATTTATACAGCATTTTTGCACAGCTGTTTAGCAGTATGGTAGCATTTTTTCAGCATTTTTTTAGCATCTTTCCAACATTTTTTAGCTGCTTTATGGCATTATGGCAGCATTTTCACAGCGGTTATTTAGTATTTCGCAGAGCATGCATATAGCATTATTGCACAGCTGTTTATAGCAGTATGGCAGCATTTTTTTCAGCTTTTTTTCAGCATTTTTTCGGCTGCTCTATGGCATTATGGTAACATTTCTATAGCAGTTAGTTAGCATTTTGCAGAGCACTTATAGTAACTGTGATTTTTGCTGTGCCGTTTAAGGTTCTTTTTATTGCCATTTTTCAATTAGGCCAGGTAACGTTAGCGGTGCAATGTATTATGGAATCTAGTGGTAGTGACTACAGTTACAACCTTTGCCTTTCTTTTTTAGGTCGGAGTTTACGGGTAGCCCTAGTGGAGTGCCCTGGGATTACGGTCAGTTAAACTGTTTATTAGATGGGGTAGCCATATTTTGGAGTTCCCCTAATGTGGTATTGTGTTTAGAAGTATAGGGAGTATGCTATTTTGTAACAATGTTAATCTTTGATCGATTTCTCTATCAGAGAAATTGTAAATGTAGATAGAATGTAATTGTGACAGCTAGGTGTGGCCAGTGTCTAGTTAAGATCACCACGCCCCGGAGCTAAGGGGTGTGGTTTTGAATTCGTATAAATGTGTGGACTGCATTTGGTTTCATTTTACACCTGATGAAGAACCGTGATGGTTCGTAACATGTAGTGTTGCTCCATCAATATATGCTTTTAATAGCAAGCCTTTTGTGTGCCGCCTCTTCACTGTTTGCATGATTCTACCCTCAGGTGGGTGACCTGAGTGAGGCGTAGCACCGGCAGTTCAAGGATTAATTTTCCTGAAGGGGTTCCAGGACCGTGGCCAAGTTCACAGTCTGCAGGCGTGCATGGGACTGGGTGATGCGGGGGGTGGTTAGGCGAAGTTCATTGGAAGAGCGGAGTGAGCGGCTAGGTGTGTACCTCTGAGTAAGATCGGAAATGTAGGTTGGACAGGTTTTGTGGACAGATTTGTAGGTCAGACACAGTATCTTGAATCTGATTCTGGACTGGATAGGAAGCCAGTGGAGGGATTCTAGGAGGGGATCTGCCGTGGTGGAGCGATGGGAGCAGTGGATAATTCTGGCTGCCGCATTCATGATGGACTGCAGTGGGGCTGTTCGGGTCATAGGGAGACCAGACAGCAGGGCATTGCAGTAGTCAAGGCGGGAAATTATGAGGGCTTGGATGAGGAGTTTGGTGGTGGCAGAGGTCAGGAAAGGGCGAATCTTACAGATGTTACGAAGGTGGAAGTTGCAGGACTTTGTGAGGTTTTGGATGTGGGAAGTGAAGGAGAGTGTGGAGTCCAGGGTGACACCCAGACAGCGGGCTTGAGAGGTAGGGCGAATGGTAGTGTGGTTAACAGTGACATGCACATCTGGGAGGTTCGTGGATGGCCGGGGTGGGAAGATCATAAATTCCGTTTTGTCTAGATTTAGTTTCAGGAACCTAGCAGACATCCAGGAGGAGATGGCGGATAGGCAGGAGGAGACCTTGTCCATGGTAGTGGTGGATATGTCAGGGGTGTGGAGGTAGATCTGGGTGTCATCTGCATACAGATGGTAGTTAAAACCCATGGAGGAGATAACCTTGCCAATGGAGGATGTGTATAGGGTGAACAGTAGGGGGCCAAGGACCGAACCTTGGGGGACTCCCACCGAGAGGTGGTTGGGGGTGGACGAGGACTCATTATTTACCGGTAAGTCTCTTTTGCAATGACTTCCACTTTTAACCAACTTACTTATTTCTCTCCACATTGAGCATTTAGTATAGGAAACTGTTGGCGCCTAATATTTTCCAACCAACTTGTCAAACATTGGGACCAAAGGTTCGATAAGTGCAAAATTTTCATTTCATGTAAAAACTTATCATTCCTTTTTTTTTGTGTGTGTTTGTTTCTGTTGCCATCAGTGTGATCATCAGAATCACTGGAGCTGTCATTGGAAATTCTTTTTAATAGTTTGACATTCTGTTGAACTGTAGCTCTTTCATTTTTTTTCCTTTTTCATTTTAGGTTCAGTTTTTTTTTCACTGGATACATGTAATCCTCCATATTACTTTTGGTCGAATTCCAAGGCTTCCTACCACACATCACTTGAAATACTACTTTGTTTCTGATAGTAAACGAAAGGAAAAAAAATACATTCCATTTAATCTTAAAATCATGTTCTCAGATAACACATTGGTCCAATCTTATTACTCAGATAGGTTATGGAAAAAACATGTAATTTACTCAACTTTTAACCAACAGCAAGCATCTGTCAATAAACATAGCAGCCAATGCAGCTGCTATGGGCCAGTGGGGCAGAGGGGTCCCAGGTGATACTTGATATATTCACTATTAACTTTCTACTATTCCCTTATCAAGTGACTGTGTGATAGTGCCCATGGACTTTATGCATTGATGATTGCACAAGTATTCTTAATTAACTCTTATCCATAGGGAAGGCGCAGGTGGCATTGCTCAGGAGCACCTACATCAATAAATCTACATGGGACCCCCTAACCTCTAGCTACACCACTGATCAAGGGTAGTCAGGTTCCAAGAAAAAGGTCAGTCCAGGCAGCGATCCAGAGAGGTCCAAGCAAGGGGTCAGCAGCAAGTACAATATTTTTCGGAGTATAAGACACACTAGAGTATAAGACACTCCTAGTATTTGAGGAAGGAAATAAAAAAAAAAAAAAAAAAGATTCTGAGCCAAATAGAGTACTAAAACATTTTATATGAACTATATAAAGTGACCAACAGCACAACAGCAGCAGCATTAAGAACCATATTGGAACCTGTCATGGAGACATTTTTATATCAACCACTTAAAATGAACGGCAGTATTAAGAACCACCACAAAAGTCTGTAAAAAAAACAACAAAAGGAAAAAACAATAGAAACTTCAGTAACAAAACAGGAAACATTTTCAAGTTAAGTCTGCTTGTTTTAGGTGAACCCCAAAAACTCCTCCTCATCACTGATGTCTGAGTTTAGGAACTCAGATCCTCAAAGTCACTTGTAGGACTTTCATCACAACTGGTATCCTCAAACAGGATACCATCTTCAGACAGACAGACACATCACGAGGTTGGTAAGACCAGCTGGCTGGTAAGACCACCAGGAATTACAGCTATGTGAGTCTTTACTTCTTTAACATCCCTGGCGGTACGCAGTTTGAGGCTGCGTCCGCGGGAGGGATTTTTTGAATAAATATTGTTGTAGCCTTTGTAGCTAGCACTAGGCTAGCTACCATTGTCCCCCAAGTCCTCTCGCACCCTTCTGATCCCCCCAATCGCCGCCGCTATACGTTACCTAGCCGCGATCCCACGAGAGCCGCAGCCTCCCCAATGAGCTTCAGTCGTCGCTATGGCGACAATCGGACATGACGTCTGATGACGTCATTGACCATGCGCAATCCCGATCCTCCCCATAGCGAAGCATGGAGTTGATTGGAGAGGCTGCGCCTTCGCAAGATCCAGGGGGGGTTCGTATAACGGGGGTGATCAAAAAAATAAAAAAAAGAGCGGAGGGACTTGGGGGACAATGGTAGCTAGCGAAGTGCTAGCTACAAAGTCTACAACAACTTTCATTCAAAAAATCCCTCCCGGATGCCCCGAGTGTAGCTTGGGGTTAGCGCCAGGGAGGTTAAAATTCTATTTTCCATGATATGTGCTCTAAACTGGTCAAGCACTAATAAGGATGGTTTCTTCAAAAGCCCACCAGGATATTTGGACCACACTTTCTCAATCTATAGTCACATACCATTTTTCGTCCATCTACCCTTTGTCTTGAACATGCACATAAACTTCCCGTGGAATCACTTCTTTAAGAAATGTTTTCCTTTTGAAAATGATCATTGGTGGCAACTTGGTACCATCAGCACAGCAGGCCTACACAGCTGTGTAATTGGTCTTCTCATGTCCTGAAGTTTTCACAGTAATGGTTTTGGCACCTTTTGTGTCTACAGTCCTATGGGATGATGAGATGACACATCAAAGGTGAGCGAGACTTCATCCGAATTTCCAATCAGGCTCAATTCCAAATAATTTTTCTTTCTCGCATAAATAACAAAAATTTGAAAAGACATAAGCTTAGCTTCATATTCCTTAAGCATTTCTTGTGCAATTCTTGTTTTTGTGCACATGAGTCCACATTGTAAATACAAGATACTATAGGACACAAGGTAACGTTTTCAGAGTAGTAAGTACGATTGTGTATGTTCAGGAACAGGTCATAACCGTAAAACTATTTTTAAACTGTAACGATTGTGGAACTTTCTCCGTGATCAGCGCACAACGCGTGCGCTGACACGGCGGAAATCCTCCACAAGCGTGTAATTGCAGGCACCCAGCAAAAGGTGCTACGCACCTGTAGAGGGAAATTCCTGTCGACAGATGGAGCTGGGGAGTGCAGAGGAACCAATCCTCAGTACCTCCACAAATGCCAGACAGGAATTGTACGAAGCGCAGAACGCAATCGCAAGAGAGGTGATTGCGAATGAGAACGAGCAAAGGGACAGGTTGTATGTGTGTGCGCCAATCCAGTCGCCACCCCGCGACCGCGCACACACAACAGCAGATATGAAATAGGAACGCGATCACGAGAGGTGCGATCGCCAGACGTGACACAAGGCAGATCAGAACAGAATACGAGGGTAGCAAAGGCACAGCAAATAATACAATGAGAAGATGCGGAAAATAACAAACGCTAGCTAACCGCGAACACCGCACTCATTCGCAACAGTGCACGCGGTTATGCGCGGTCTCCACGTGATAAGCACAATAGAGACAAGCACGCCTAACTAACCATCGACAGACAAACATGAAACAGAGAACACGAACGCTTGCTTAACGGTTACCTCACCGAGCCTCCAGCAAGCGGTCGTAGCAGACAAGACAGACACACGAAAACAGGGACAAGCGAGAGATAGGATCCACAGCACTAGCGAAAAGTGGCTAGCGCGATCCAGGCACAGAGTAGCAGAACAGAAGGATCCACAGCACTAGCGGAAAGTGGCTAGCGCGATCCCAGGAGACAGAACAGAAGGATCCACAGCGCTAGCGAAAAGTGGCTAGCGCGATCCCAGGAGACAGAACAGAAGAGATAGCTGGTAGCAACCGCTGCTCCAGCTATACTCCAAGAACAGAGATCAGAACCATTTCCTGTCGACCACCACTGGGACAGGACAACAGCAACAGAACAAACAAACAGATAAACAATCCTAACTGCACTATGGAATCTGCCTAGCACAGTTTCCAGGAATTACTCTAAGCTGATCTTCAAACCAAGAGCATGGCTGACACTCTCCAGAGTGTTTCACAGGAAGACTCCTTATGAACAGCAAAGCATTGTGGGACACACATAGTACTTATATTACACGCCTCCAATGAATGTGGCCAGGCAATTTGCATGACAACGTATGCAAATTCCTCAGCAAGCACAAGCTGCAAAACTGACAGAAGCTCTTCTTTCCAGAGTCCTGCAGCATGCAAACCTACACAATGGTCAAAAAGCTGCCTGCCTGCACAGGCAGCTGAGCAAATCATCACATAAACATTTTAATAACAAAAATGCATTACACACATTTACATACATTAATTATTGTATAAACACAAAGCTTAAAATAAAAGGGAAAATTGTGAAAAGTTTACTTAACCATTCCAGCCCGCGGGGATTTTTCACCTTATGCATTAGAGCAATTTTCACTTCATTCACTTCATTCATTTGTTAATAACTTTATCACTACTTATCACAATTTATTGATCTATATCTTGTTTTTTCCGCCACTAATCAAGCTTTCTTTGGGTGGTACATTTTGCTAAGAATGATTTTTTTTATAAATGCATTTTAACAGGATTAATAAGAAAAAAATGGAAAAAATTCATTATTTCTCAGTTTTCGGTGATTATAGCTTTAAAATAATCCACGCTGCCATAATTAAAACCTATGTATTTTATTTGCCCGTTTGTCTTAGTTATGACACCATTTAAATTTTGTCCCTATCACAATGTATGGCGCCAATATCTTATTTGGAAATAAAGGTGCATTTTTTCTGTTTTGCATCCATCACTATTTACAAGCTTATAATTCAAAAAATGTTCGTAGTATACTCCCTTCAAATGCATATTTAAAAAGTTCAGACCATTAGGTAACTATTTATGTCTTTTTTTTTTTTTTATAGTAATTTTTTTTTTCATAAAAAGTTTTATTTGGGTGAAACTTTGGTGTGGGAAATAAACAGTTAATTTTTAATGTTATTATATGTGTAAATTGTAATGTAAAAAATATGTAGATGTACTTTTACTATTTGGCCACAAGATGGCCACCTTTGGTTTTTTTTCCCCTCCTTGTGCTTCTCGCTAAGCGGAAGCACAAGGGGGATGCGGAAATTTTTACGTGTAGAAAGACTGAAGCCTCTTGTAAAAGCGCTTCGGTTTTTCTGCTGGGGACACGGATCAGTGATTGGGAACCATGTTCCCGTTCACTGATCCCAGGGCTACCGAGGGACACCACGGGGGCGCGCCCGCGATCACGCGCGGGAGCGCGCCGAAGCACGGCACCGCAGCAGAGCAGCCACCCGGACGTGAGCTTCACGTCCGGGCGGCAGAAATGGTTAACTTAGCAGTCCTTGTGAGATATTGAATGAAATAAAGTCCAGTTCAAACGCAGGTATTGATATCAAAAAGTCCTTTAAACAAAGCATGCGTTCGGTCCTCCTGGAGTTTCATGGAGTTTCTGGTCGGTGGAATTTGGAGAACTGGGAGGGGTCGGTTCTGCCCGAACTTTTATACCATCTGAGTTTTGGGTCTGGCTTTAATAAAACCTGTGCGGTTTTTACCTCCTGCTTAGCAGGAAAGGCAGGAGTTTGTACAGGCACAGAATGACACGATTTACCAATAACCTGCGCCATTTCTGTCTTGATTGGCGCACAGCTAATCCGAGGGCAGATTTGTAACCTGCGGCCGATGCTTGATCAAATGACACCAAATAGCAGTAACGTAACATGTGGGCTCAGCAAGTGATAAATAGCTCTGTTTCCCTAGCAGCAGGACTGCTATAACTTGGATGAGCTATTAGGCTGATTTTTAGGAACCAGAAAATATATTTGTCATTTGTTTGCAATAACCACATCTTGAATTATTAATACATGAAGTTTGTCTATTGTCTGATCCAGCATTTTGCAGGGAATCAAAAGGACTGATCTTTATCTGCTGATCCTGCTACAAGGCCAGCATTTGGTCGTAGCACCTATGCGTGAATAGCTAGGAGGAAGTAAAAGGGTGAGGGGCCTGCTTTAATTCAGAGTGAGTGATGGGGAAGCCAAAGAACAAGAGAGGGGAAAAAATGAACTTCTTGTACATTTAAAACAGAAAGTGACATTCTGCTCTGCTTTGTGGAACGATACAGAATCGCTAATCGTCTCGACTTCCGTATCTTTCATGACAACTTGTACTAGTAAGTGTCACATTTTCTGACATGACACCAGCCAGGGTGCATAGCTCAGCTCTGACAGGAAGGTGAAGGAATTGTAATGTAAATACAGACATGTTCTGAGTAGAGATGTCGCGAACATAGAATTTTCCATCCGTGAGCACGCTTCCGCATATGTTCGCAAACAGGCGAATCGCCATAGACTTCAATGGGTAGGTGAATTTTAAAACCTACAAACCTACCTTTTGGCCACAAAAGTGATGAAAAAGTTGTTTCAAGGGGTCTAACACCTGGACAGGGGCATGCAGGAGGGGATCCATGCCAAATGTCCCACCAAAAATTACGGAGTTGATGCAAAGTCGGGTTTTAATCCTTAAAGGGCAGGAATCACATTATGTACAGCTCTGGGTTTCAGTGGGCTGTGGAGTGTCTCACACAGAGAAATGCAATAGTACTATCAGAATACAGTGAAATAATAATGCACTGGAGTGGTTCTGTGCCTGCAACTTAATGAGGCAACAGCAGTAGTGTGCACATAGCTCTGGGTGTCAGTGGGCTGTGGAGTGTCACACACAAAAAAACACAGGAGACCAATGTGCTAGCCCTCAAAAGGGCTGTTTGGGATGCTTTCACAGCAAGTGAGGAACAAGAACACAGGCCTAGCTAATATTTTCCCTACCTATCTGCAGCAAGTCTGATCCTGCTCTCGCTAACAGTCAGCAGAGAATTAATCCAATATGGCCACCGCAACTGCTTTTTAATAGGGTGAAGGGGAGTCCAGGAGTAGGTGCTATCTGATTGGCTGCCATGTGTCTGCTGACTGTGAGGTAAGGGGTAAAAGTTTAGCTCAATAATAAAGTTTAAGGGGTGAATCGAACATGCCAAATGTTCGCTGTTCACTGTGAATGTGACTTACGTTTTGATTGTATGGGAAACTATGCATGATACAGAAATTAACAAATCGCGTTTAGGGGTGGTTTCCACTAGCTGCATTGCAATTGCCGCACCGCATACACCCGCAAGCACTTCCGGTCGCGCCACGATGCTTACCAGTGCAGCTTAATACAATCCCTATAGGACCCGCATGCGAACTGCGAAAAGCAGCAGCATGCTATCCATAAATTTAGCTGCACCTCTACACATTGCATCACGGCCGAAAATTTGCGTCAATGGAAATGGTTCCATTGACTTACTTGCGTTGCGGAGCGACGATCACACCGCGTGTAGTGGAAACGGGCCCTTAGTGGAAACAGGCCCATTGGCATCAATTGGAGAAATTGTAACCCGAGAATTTAACTTCATCCCAATCAGTAGCGGATACCCCCTTTCCCATGTGAAATCGTTTCCTTTTCTCAAAAGGATCGGGGGGGAGTCTGTATGGCTAATATTGTGGTGAAAGCCCTCCCACAGTGTGATGTCAGGGCCATGGTCCTGACAGTTTCCTGTCTGTGAACCTCATTGCATTGTGGGAAATAGCTGTTTCCAACTGCCAAAAAAGCAAGCAGCATCTCCATCCAGCAGTAAAAATGTCACCATGTGATAAATGTCAGAATGTAAATCAGGGAGAGGAAAGATTTTACAATTGGAAAGCTCTGACTAAATCATTTATACATAATTATTGTAAAAATTAAACACTTTTTTATTACATTATTTTCACTGGAGTTCCTCTTTAACGGCCTACTTTTTCGCAATAGTGGTCCTTTAAGGACCTTAGACTGCAGGTACCCAAAAAAATGGGGCCTACCAATGTCTCGCCCCTCACCCGTCACTGCAGGCTACTCGCTCTGTTGTCACTATGTCAGGGGCTGATTTCATTCGCTCCTGACCCTGTAATCCAATGATTGGCTCACAGTGATCATGGGGTCAAGAGGCAATAAAATCGGCTCCTGGCAGGAATAAGCAGCCATATACAGGGCGTAGATTTAAATTACCGCTAGTCTGGAAGCAGTTACATTAATTTTGTAAATGTAAAAAGATTCTATAAACCTTTTTTATAGATATGAAAGAAAAGATAAATATATTTATTTAAAAATCTCTCTTTTCTCATCTCTCTATATACTTTGCGTAGTGTGCGTGCCCAAAATAAATATGGCCGCAGCAGCCCCTGAGGTAAGGAAAGTTATTCCATATAATCATCCTTCTTGATCTGTCGTTAGCGTTTGATACTGTTGTCTACATGTTACTCCTACAGACAGTGGAGTAGCTATGGAGCTATGGGCCCCCGGTGCGAGTTTTGCATGGGGCCCCCCAAGCACTCTATATGTAACACTTGATACGGCGCAACAAAACCTGCCAAGGTCATCCACAGTGTCAGAGGTGCAAGAAGGGGATGGGGAACAGTTTGCTAATGATTACTTCTATTCAAAGCATCTATAGAAGTGTGAGAGATCGCGGTAAGGCAGCCGCCTCCACTCAGCGTGAGGCGGCTGGTTCCGTGGAGCACATGGCGCAGCACGGAAAAGCAGCCGCCTCTACTCTGCGTGAGGCGGCTGTGAAGGGCATGGCGGAGCGCGGAGAAACCGCCGCGTCTGACGCGGCGGTTAGCACGCATGGCCCCGTTGCACCGCAGAGCGGTGCTGGTGTAGCTGGGACTCATAGTCCCTCCAAGTTCAGAATGACGCGCGTGCGCGCGGAGAGGCAGGGCTTATGTGGTGGCCAGAAAGGGGTCAGCTGACCAGGCTGGTCAGCTGACAACTCTGCCTTTCCTCCTTTGTCCAGCACTTAGGGAGGTGTGGAGAGATCTCTGTGTATATATACTGCCGGCTGTTCAGTTGCTGGTTGTCTGGCGTTGCGAACACAAAGTGGGAGCACTCAGACCCTTAGTCAGATCCTTAAGTGTGCCGGGACCAGCTGGAGCTGTAATCCTACACTTAGCTAGATTCTGTTGATAGCTTAAAGTACTAGTTTGATTGTGATTATCTGTTATGACCCCTTGCCTGCCTGACTATCCTCCTGTACTCTGATCTTGTACCTTGCCATTCTGATACTCTGTTGCCGAATCCCGGCTCGTCCTTAGACTCTGCTTCTGCCTCCTGATCTTGTACCTTGATATTTCTGATACCCTGTTGCCGAACCCTGCCTGTACCTAGACTCCGCCTCTGCCTTCTGAATCTGTACTTTAACTGTCCATGTGTTTACGACCTGGCTTGTCCGACTTCGAGAACCGACCTTACTATTGGAGGCGGTTCCCCGTCCTGTTAGTGACACTTCCTCCTGAGTGTCACTTTCAGACAATCCTTCCTACTCTCGACCTGACTCCTCCCGCCTTGGAGAGTTCAGGTCTTCGGAAGGAATCCGTGCAGTACTCCTTACTGCGCTGAGGCCTAGTCCTCTAAGTGTTACTGTTGCACCTAACACTACACTCTACTCAGGTGAACAGAGGTTAGCTGGTATATCGGATTATCGGTGATACTGCAGATCACGTATAATCTGGTATATATCTGTATTCCCAGTGATACTGCAGATCACCGGTAATCAGATCCTCTCTGTGCTTCACCAATCGTTACAGAACGCCAGACCAAAAGACCGATGGACGCACGTGCTGACCCTCTGGGTGTGCTTGCCACTTCGGTGGATAACATCCATCAAGCACTGGGCCATCACAAAGCTTTAATTGATGCCCTATCAGGGTCTGTACAAACCCTCCAGATGTCAGTTGATGAGGTGCGATAGCCTCTCAGTGGTGATATCCGTATGCCCGTACCTGAAAAATTTTCTGGCCACAAATCTGACTTCCGGAATCTTAAGAGTAGAGTGTTATCTTATTTCGAGTTGAGACCCCGATCCTCGGGGACTGAGACCCAACGGGTCATCTTCATTAAAACTTTGTTAACTGGTGACTCCCAGACCTGGGCGTACAATTTGCCCGCCCGTGACTTAGCCCTTACCTCGGTAGAGGAATTCTTTAAAGCCATGGCAGTAATCTACGACGACCCAGACCTTGCTGCGACCTCTGAGCGGAAGCTTAAGCTCTTATGGCAAAGCAAGGGTCCAGTCGAAGATTATGCGGCCGAATTTCGTAGGTGGTCAGTTACGGCCAGATATGACACCTATGCCCTGTTGGATTACTTCTTGTCTGGGTTGTCGGATGAGGTCTCCGACTTAATGTTAAGTCAACCCGAGCTCAAAACAGTCGATGAGGCCATCTCATCGGCCATTCGAATCGACCGTAGGCTACGTCATCAGAGACAGACTAGGGGCAGTCATCGTGTCAGGTTGACTTCTTACGCAGCGCCTCCCGCTGAACCGCTAATAACTCCATCTCCTTCTGTCTCATCGTCTCCGGTCTTGCCTCCACCTGAGCCGATGCAGATCGGTCGGTCTAAACTGACACAAGTGGAGAGAAGACGGAGAATGTCGGAACAGTTATGTTTGTACTGTGGTGGAGGGGGGCATAGGCTACGAGACTGTCCCATTAAGCCGAATAAGAATAAGTCGGGAAACGCTACCGCCTAGGAGTTGTAAGGGGTGACACCCTAGGCGCCCAACTCACACCCCTAGAAGAACAACGTTTGCTCCTTCCTTGTACGATTACGTGGGGGGACAAATCTGAAGCCACAGAGGCCTTTGTTGATTCAGGCTCCGCGGCTAATTTTATGAGTTCAGAGTTTGCAGAGAAGTTGGGCATTCCACTCACCCCAGTAAAACCACCTATCCAGGTTACTGCCGTGGACGACTCCCCGCTACAAAGGGACCGTCCGCTGTCTCAGACACCAGAGGTGGAAGTCATTATTGGGGTACTGCATAAAGAAGGTTTAAGTTTCTTTGTTTTACACATGACTACCTCCACAATTGTCCTAGGCATGCCTTGGTTGCAGCTCCATTCGCCACTGATTAATTGGGCTGCAGGATAATTAACCAGTTGGTCAGACTTCTGTTCCCAACAGTGTCTAGGGAGAGTGACATTAGGTCAGACCAAGATTCATGTGGAGGGTGTTCCCGAGCAATATTCTGAATTCTCGGATGTATTCTGTCCCAAGGCTGCTGATAAGTTACCTCCTCATCGCCCTTTCGATTGCCCCATTGATCTCCGTGCCGGTTGTATGCCCCCGAGGGGTCACCTGTATAATTTGTCTGGTCCAGAAAAAGTGGCTATGCAGGAGTACATCCGTGACAACCTAGCCAAAGGGTTCATTCGCCCCTCCCGGTCGCCTGCGGGGGCCGATTTCTTTTTTGTTAAGAAAAAAGACGGAGGTCTCCGACCATGCATCAATTACCGTGGCCTGAATAAAATCACAGTGAAGAATCGTTATCCGTTACCAGTGATAGACGATTTATTCACGCAGGTCACAGACGCTAAGATCTTCTCAAAATTAGATCTAAGGGGTGCATACAACCTGATCCGCATTAGAAGGGGCGATGAATGGAAGACGGCCTTCAACACACCCGACGGGCATTACGAGTACTTAGTGATGCCCTTCGGGTTGTATAATGCACCAGCCGTCTTCCAGGAGTTAATCAACGAGGTATTCAGGGAGGTGTTGGGTAGATTTGTGCTGGTATACCTTAATGATATACTAATCTACTCCAACAACCTCTCCGAGCACAGGGTCCACGTTAAATTTGTATTGGAAAAATTGAGACGAAATATGCTTTATGCCAAGGTGGAGAAGTGTATTTTTGAGGTGACCACTGTCACGTTCCTAGGGTATGTGATTTCCACCTCGGGCCTGTCAATGGATCCTGCCAAGGTCACAGCTGTCTTAGAATGGCCACAGCCAGTGGGGTTGAAAGCCCTGGAGAGATTTTTGGGTTTTGCGAACTACTATAGGAGGTTCATAAAGGGGTACTCCACGATAATTGCTCCCCTTACCAGCCTCACAAAAAAGGAGGTACCAACCACTGGTCCCCTGAGGCTGTGGCAGCCTTTTCTCACCTGAAAAAATTGTTTTGCTCAGCGCCTATTTTGAGGCATGTAGACACGTCCTTTCCCTTTAATGTGGAGGTCGATGCTTCGGAGGTTGGGGTGGGGGCGGTGCTGTCTCAACGGTCAGGGTTGCAGGGCAGATTACATCCATGCGCCTATTTTTCCCGTAGGTTTTCACCAGCAGAAAGAAACTACGATATAGGCAACTGGGAACTTCTGGCCATTAAATTGGCATTTGAAGAATGGCGCCATTGGTTAGAGGGGGCAGAACATACGATCACGGTTTACACTGATCATAAGAATTTGGAATACATCGAGGGGGCTAAAAGACTAACCCCCCTGTCAGGCCCGTTGGTCTTTATTTTTTACGAGGTTCAGATTTATAATCACGTACACTCCAGGCAGCAAAAACATCAAGGCAGATGCCCTGTCCAGATGTCCATCATTCCGCAGAGGTTGGTGTTAGCAGCCACAGAGACCTGGGAAGATTGGGCAAAGGTTCTGGGTCCCTTTCAGCAGGATGTCCCTGAGGGAAAACCTGAGGGGGGTTTGTTTATCCCACTGCCATTTCGCCTACAGGTTCTACAAATGTTCCACGCCCATAAGAATGCTGGTCACCCTGGAGCTTCCAGAACGCAGGATCTGATTGCCAGGTGTGCTTGGTGGCCTTCTATGGCAACAGACTGCAAGGAATATGTCAGGGAATGTGCGGTATGTGCTAAGAGTAAGCCCTCCCGGCTGGCACCTGTGGGAAGGTTACAGCCTTTGCCCACCCCGAGTGAGCCATGGACCCACCTGTCCATGGATTTTGTGGGGGAATTGCCCAGGTCTGAAGACATGTCGGTCATTTAAGTGGTAGTCGACCGCTTTAGCAAAATGGCCCATTTTGTGCCCCTGAAAGGACTCCCCTCGGCTCAGGAATTGGCCGAATTGTTCATCATTCATGTCTTCCGGCTGCATGGCATTCCGGAAAACATCGTGTCAGATAGGGGAGTCCAATTTGTGTCTGGATTTTGGAGGGCATTTTGTCACCAAATGGGCATGGAGCTGTCATTCTCGTCAGGCTACCACCCACAGACCAATGGGCAAACGAAGAGGGTCAACCAGTCTTTGGAGCAATTTTTGAGGTGTTATGTTGCGGAGGCGCAGAACGATTGGGTCAAGTTTTTGCCTTTCGCGGAGTTCGCACACAATAACTTGAAAAGTTCCTCCGCGGGGTACTCTCCGTTTCAGATAGTAACCGGGAGGTTGCCTAAATTCTCCCCATTACCAGTGGCCTCCACTCCGTTTCCAGCACTGGAGGATTGGCAGAGGTCACTCAGGGACAATTGGGGAATTGTTAAAGAGAATTTGCAGAAAGCGTTTCAAAGTCAGAAGGGTCAAGCGGACAAGAAACGTTCCTTGGAATGGAAGTTTCAGCCAGGAGATTTAGTCTGGGTGTCCACACGTCACTTGACCCTGAAGCAGCCATCTGCCAAACTGGGCCCCAGGTTTGTGGGTCCATTTTCTGTGACTAAGAAAATCAACAACGTAACTTATGCCATTGATCTTCCTGCCAGCATGCGGGGTGTAAGAACTTTTCACGTATCCCTGCTGAAACCTGCAGTCCATGTGGGTTCCACTCCCCCTCCTCCGGTGTTGGTGGATGACCAACTCGAGTATGAAGTGGAGAAAATATTAGACTCACGCATTGTACAGAATTCAGTGCAATATCCGGTACATTGGAGAGGGTACGGCATTGAGGAGAGACAATGGGTTCCGGGGAGTCGCATGCATGCGGACAAGTTAAGGAAGGAGTTTCATGCTTTACATGGGGGGGGGGGGGGGGTACTGTGAGAGATCGCGGTAAGGCAGCCGCCTCCACTCAGCGTGGGGCGGCTGGTTCCGTGGAGCACATGGCGCAGCACGGAAAAGCAGCCGCCTCTACTCTGCGTGAGGCGGCTGTGAAGGGCATGGCGGAGCGCGGAGAAATAGCGCGCATGGCCCCGTTGCACCGCAGAGCGGTGCTGGTGTAGCTGGGACTCATAGTCCCTCCAAGTTCAGAATGACGCGCGTGCGCGCGGAGAGGCAGGGCTTATGTGGTGGCCAGAAAGGGGTCAGCTGACCAGGCTGGTCAGCTGACAACTCTGCCTTCCCTCATTGGTCCAGCACTTAGGGAGGTGTGGAGAGATCTCTGTGTATATATACTGCCGGCTGTTCAGTTGCTGGTTGTCTGGCGTTGCGAACACAACGTGGGAGCACTCAGACCCTTAGTCAGATCCTTAAGTGTGTGATTATCTGTTATGACCCCTTGCCTGCCTGACTATCCTCCTGTTCTCTGATCTTGTACCTTGCCATTCTGATACTCTGTTGCCGAACCCCGGCTCGTCCTTAGACTGCTTCTGCCTCCTGATCTTGTACCTTGATATTTCTGATACCCTGTTGCCGAACCCTGCCTGTACCTAGACTCCGCCTCTGCCTTCTGAATCTGTACTTTATCTGTCCGTGTGTTTACGACCTGGCTTGTCCGACTTCGAGAACCGACCTTACTATTGGAGGCGGTTCCCCGTCCTGTTAGTGACACTTCCTCCTGAGTGTCACTTTCAGACAATCCTTCCTACTCTCGATCTGACTCCTCCCGCCTTGGAGAGTTCAGGTCTTCGGAAGGAATCCGTGCAGTACTCCTTACTGCGCTGAGGCCTAGTCCTCTAAGTGTTACTGTTGCACCTAACACTACACTCTACTCAGGTGAACAGAGGTTAGCTGGTATATCGGATTATCGGTGATACTGCAGATCACTTATAATCTGGTATATATCTGTATTCCCAGTGATACTGCAGATCACCGGTAATCAGATCCTCTCTGTGCTTCACCGATCGTTACAAGAAGTGATTATTACCAGCACAGGACAAATAAACAGCTAATACTTTGGTTGAGCAAGGGGCCCTGATGCGGTCGCTACCTCTGCAACCCCTATTGCTCCGCCACTGCATACAGATATTTTTATCTATAAAATAAAGGGCCTTGCTTTTTCCTAGATATCTTCATATCTTTCTGGAAGGTCTTTCACAGTCTCTTTCTTAGATCAGACCTCTTCTTCACATCTTTTGTATGTGGGGGTATCTCAAGGCTCCATCCTTAGTCTCCTCCTCTGTTCCATTTACATGCATAGCCTTGGCAACTTAACCACTTGAGGACTGTGGGCTTACACCCCCCTAGTGACCAGACTATTTTTTACTATTTAGGCCACTGCAGATTTAAGGCCTCGCTGCAGGGCCGTACAAGTCAGCACACAAGTGATCCCCCCCTTCCTTTTCTGCCCAGCAACAGAGCTTTCTGTTTCTGTTGGTTGGCTGTTATCGCTCCAAGGATGTTTTTTTATTTTTATAAATATTTTTTTTAAATAAATATTGCTATTTATTTTATATTTTTGTATAGTTCCCTCCCAGCGCCAGCAAATCAACGCGATCAGTTCTCATAGACCTCAGCCTACGAGAGCTGATCACTCTCCTGTCTCCCAGGGGGACAGCCGTGTCACACGGCTGTCCACAGTACACCGCTGCTGTAGATCGCAGCGCTGTACAATGTAAATAGACGGCGGTTTCGCTGCTTAACAGTCTCCTAGCGGCGATCGCTGCTGGGAGACTGATGATGGAGCGGAGCGTGCGATCTCCTTCAAATCCCCGCCCCAGGACTTGAGGCCAAATGCTGTTAGACGGTCCTGGGGCTGCCGCCACGATCACGCCCATCGGTGTGATGTGGCTGTAAGGCAGTTAATCAATTCATTGGGGTTTCAATACCACCTGTATGCAGACAATACGCAACTGTACCCCTTGGCCCCAGACCTTAACTACCTCCTCACACATGTTCCTGACTGCTTGTCTGCTATATCCTCTTTATGAACTCTCGCTTCTTAAAACGTAATATTAGTAAAATAGAACTAATCATCTTTCTACCCTCTCTGTCCATCTCTCTGCCTGAAATAACAATAAATGTTAATAACACCCCTATAACTTCAGTTCCCAAAGCATGTTGCTCAGGGATAATATCTGATTCCTCTCTCTCTCATTTATTCCTCACCTTCACTTCCTTACCAGCTTCTGTCATCTCCAACTAAGAAACATATCTTGCATCTGACATTTTCTCACTCAGGACTTGTGGACTCCCAACTAACCGACTGGCTCCGCTCCTATCTTTACTGAACTCGGCTGCTCGTCTTACTCTCTCTCAAAGCATAAACCACACAGGATTGTGCTGGATCTAGCTAAAAACAGAAGAATTGTGGTGGGAAGGTTAGAGTTTAGAGGAAGGGTGAGCTTCTCCCATGCTAGCGTGCCACCGCCATTTAGGTCACTGGGTAAATATAGAGGAAATTGATGTGAGGAAGTGATTTTAGAGGAGGATAATAGAAGGTCATGTGCAGATCTGAGATTGCAGTTGGGTTGGTATCTGGAAACTAGTGAGATGTATACAGGAGAGAGATTGTGGAGAGCTTTATAAGTTAGAATTAAGAGTTTGAACTGGATCCTCTGATTAATTGGCAGCCAATGAAAAGCTTGACAGAGAGGAGCAACAGAGGAAGAGCGAGAAGAAAGATGAATGAGACGAGCAGCTGAGTTCATTACAGATTGAAGCCGTGCCAGTCTGTTAGTTGGTACTCCTCAAAGTAGTATGTTAATAGTCCAGACGAGATATTATAAGAACATTTATTAACATTTTAGTAGTGTCCTGAGTGTTATGTATAATTGTTATGTATATGTATAATTATGTTATACAAAATGTTACTGTAAAATTAATCAAAAATTTGATTGTAATTCTTTATTTGTATGGTGTGTGGCCACCTTTACTACTGTGACTATATACACTATGTAAAGCAGTGCAGAAGGTGTCAGTGCTATATTAGAAGCAGTAGAGTTTTGTACCGTGTTAGCCATCAGTAAAAGCAAGATGTTTTGAATCAGGATGATACAATTTATTGGCTAACTTAAAAAAATAAATAAAATAAATAAAAAGTAAGCTTTTGGCTAAAAATAAGCCATCAGACATGGTTCCTGCATATACTGACAAGATGTAAAAAACACAGCTTATATACACTCTTTAGCTTAGAACTAAGGGTGTATGTAGTCTGCCCAGTCACGTTTGAACTTGGATTTACAATGTCTCCCCATCACCCAGAGTCTGTTGTATGTCATGTTTTAGGAAACTGGTGATCATATCTATTTAGTTAGCATTTACATTTATTTATGTTTGCAAAAGAATGTTTCTCCTCCTATGTCCAGTGTATATAAGCTGTGTTTTTTTTTTTTACATCTTATTAGTATATGCAGGAACCAAGTCCAATGAAGGCTTATTATTAGCCGAAAGCTTACTTTTTATTTAACTCTACGTTAGCCAATAAACGGTATCATCCTGATTCAAAACTCAGTGCTATATTAATACACAATAATAATAAAAATGTACCTCCACTGAATATCTAAAAGGAACTTGTACCTTACCTGTGGAAGATTAGCCAAAACAGGTTTGTACCATGTCAAAGGAACTGAGTCTACATCAGTCAACAAAAAAAGGTTGCATTTCCACAAGTCATCTAAGCGGAACCTATGGAAAAGATACAGGGGCCAAAAGTAAAATTCTAACTTAGAGAACAGTACATTAGTGCTGTTCAACAGAGACACATGTGAATGGAACTAGCTGATGGTTTCTGGGCTACATGGAGACAATTCTTGTCAGATTCTGTTATGATCGCTTCTGCAGCGTTTACTGCTGACTGCAGTGGTATTGCAAACCAAGCAGTTCTAATGTCATTACATGCATTTGCTTGCATAGTTTGGTTTGCACTTAAACTAGTTGCTGATTCCATCTGCAGTCGCTCTGAAGTTAATGACAGTTTAATATGCTTTTGTGTAAACAAACATTGTCTGCTGCAGTGGAGGGGCGGTCCCTTTCCTGCAGGCTGCATATCATTGTCTGCCTTTTCCTGCTATCAGCCTGTGATTAATTACCATTCACTTGTGTGGGAATCTGCAGGTCTGCTCCCATTGGATGACCTCAGTATAAAGAACTGCTTCCTGCAATGCCTCATGGGCTATCATAGTCTCAGACTCTATCTGTTACTCTGCTCGTGCCCCACCTCGTTCCTGGTCCGTGTGGACTGCGCTGACTCCTGCGAAGGGGTCAGCGAGTCCTCCTAGTTCTGCTCTTGTTCTAGAAGTTGTTACTTGCTTGTCTTGTGTCATATATTGGTTCATCGCCAATATATACGCATACTTGCGCATTTTGTTATTTTCCTTGTATCCGTGTTACGTTGATATATCAGTGTTGCTGATATATACGTACACGAACTGTTTATTTCCTGTGTTCAGTTAGTCAGTTTTCCAGCACGTTTTGGTAGTTTGCGCGTATCGTGAACACCCGTGCTGAGCTAGTTATCCTGTTCCTGGTCCTGTTTGTGGATTGCGTTCATCTCTGCGAAGAGATAACGAATCCTTCTGAATCCTGTTCTGTTACTGTTTGTGGATTGCGTTCATCTCTGCGAAGAGATAGCGAATCCTTCTGAGTCCTGTTCCCTGTATTACTCCAGTCCTAGTCAGCGTTCCTGCTTATGTCATATATCGGTTCATTGCCGATATATACATATGTTAGTCAGACCTTACAAATAGTTTCATTGATAGCTGTAATTGTAATACGCTAGGAAAACATACTTATTGTATATTTATCTGTGTTACGTTCATCTATCTCGATCCTGCTATTTCCTGTCTCTCCTGTCCTGTCTTTGTGAGGCACGCCATCGCCGCAACGCATTGGCTGCCTCATTCCAGTCTGTCTGGTTTTGGACGCTTGCTGTCGCTAAGTAATCGCTAGCTAGCAAGCGTTCATTCTGTCTACCTGTCCTGATCTCCTCAGTCCTGGTTTATGCGCTCAGCGCTACTTTGCGCTGAGACGTTATTACGAAAGTGTTTGTGGCTGTTCAGATCTGCACCGGCTCTGTGCACCACAATCTCCTATTGGAGTCAGTCCTCTCCTCCACTAAACTGGGGATATCCTGATCCCTTGTGCTGGTGTGTGTACCTCCTTCACGTCAGCTTATGTGTTGTATGCTGACTGTGGAGATTACACCTCCAAGCGTGACATTATGATAGCCCCATTACCAATCCCTATTGTGGGGGGAATTTCCAGAAATTATGACACTGTTTGTCAGGGGTCCTGCTCCTTTAAAAAATTTGAAAAGCTTGGTCCTGAAGTTACAGACAAATTTATATCAGAATTGGTTAAAGTTCTGGCCAATCCCGACTTTCGGGCTTCTGCAATTTCTACCTGGTCTGATTGGATCGTTTGTGCTCTTTTTAAGGGCAAACTTTTTGATTGGGCAATCGATGTCTTAGATCACACTCAGTTTAGACAAAGTCCTTTGCAATTTATAGCTTTTGTAATTCACAATTGGTTGCGCATAGATCCATTGCCTTTTCCTCTTAATGAACTCCTGGCAGCAGGCCAATCAGCTGCTCCTTCAATTGCTTGCAAGAATGAGCAGCAAGCAGAAAGTGTTACTGATAACTTTTCTTCTGCTAAGGCAGCAGGGTCTAAAGCCAAACGTAAACGCTCCAAAAGAAAAGCGTTACAATCAGCGGAGTCGTTGCCCTTAGCGACTGCGCATCAGATCTGTAACGAGACTCCACCATTAGCAGATAATGAAATTCAGTCACCATTCAGGGGAGTCAAATGGACCTATGAAACTACTAATGAACTTTCATTGCTAGCCAGGGAAAATAAAGGTTCTTGTTTAAATGAATTATCTGAATATGATTATGAAGATATATTACAGAGTATTGAACAGATCAATTTATTCGTGCAGCAAGGGAAATTTGCATACACTACAGTTCAACACTTGCTACAGGTACTGGAGATCCTTAGGAATAAGAAATCGGCCAATCACCTGCTAAATAACCCAATGTATGTTTCTGCCACTAACACATTTGCAAACTATGATCAGCCGGAATGCTCAGCTGTTAAATATGCATGGGATCCTCCATTTGAGAAAGGAGAGATGGAAGCCCTGGTCTATGAATGGAAGAAAGATGCAAGTTCATTTTGTCAGTTTTACAGTGCAAAAAGTGAATTAGTATTGAATGCATGCATTAAGTCTGCCTATAACCTAATAAAAACTGGTGTGTGTGGGTATGACTTTGTGGCTCCATTGATCGATGTGTGGAGAATGATTCTGGACGATTTTTATGCGATTCAATCAGTTGATACCAGGGAAGACACACTGTCAAGTGGAGATTGTTCCACTTCCTCAGTTCCTGAGGACTCGCCTGCTTCAGCACCTTTGGCTGATTCAGCGAGTGATTCAGAGCTCCTTTTGTGTGAAATTGAAGTTCCTGTAATTCCACCCTGTACCATGGATAACTCAGTGTTACTTCCCAGTAAGACAGAAATTACTGATACTTCCTTAATCTTGCCCTGCACAAATTTCTTAGCAGAGGACCCAGAGGTCCTGCTGACTTCTGAGTCCAGCCTAGCCAGTACTCATGAGTCTTTGTTCAGTGAAACAGACACCAGAAAAATCTTGCCTGTCTCTGCAAACACTTCTGCAGAAATTACCTGTGTTAATAAAGTTCAACTCCTGTCTGATCCAGCAGATGCCAATAAATGCACTACATCAGTTTCTGAGTCCCAGCAATCCTGTCCAGAAATCTCAGAACCCCAGCATCTGAATTTTCCAATTTCACAATTGAATGGTGATTTAGATGCGCAAACATTGTGTTTTGATCTTCCTGTTTCTACACCTCACTCTAGTTTCAGGAATAACCCAGAGCGTCTGCTATGTGAGTCCGAAGTCGCAGAATTATTACCGTGTTCAGAAAAAGTTCCAGTGAACTTGCCCTGTACCATGAATTGTGCAGTAGATCTCTCCAATGAAACTCAGGTCACAGAATCATTATGCTGTCCAGCAGGTGCTTCCATGGTTTTGCCCTGCAGTGTGGACTGTTCGGTGATCCTGTCCAGTGAAGCTGTGGTCACAGAGTCTTATGCTTCACCCAGTACTTTGGATACTTCAAACCCTCTAGCAGAACAGTCTGAGGCACTGCTTACCTCAGTTGGTGTTGCAGTAATATTCACTTGTCTAGCAGCTGTTTTGGAATTACAGTCTGCTCTAATAAAACTTGATGAATTTCTGCCCAGCGAAG